>NC_041392.1:448583976-448702696 GCF_002162155.2 Triticum dicoccoides | reverse complement strand
ATCCGCCCCCGACGCCGTCTCCATCGCCTCGGAGGCGACGGCCTCCCCGCCTCGTCACCGCCCCGACCCCGGAGGCCACCGCTCGCCGCCCCGTCATCATCTCCTCCCCGCCGGTCCTCACCGGCCCTCGCCGCCCGAGGACCCCGCCGTTGCTCTCCGCCCCGGTCCGCTTCACCACCGGCCGCGGCCTTCCTCCGCCCGCCCCCTGCCGTCGGTGCCGCCCCGCGCCTCACCGTCCTCTTCTCACCAACGGGTGGTGAGCTCCCCGTCGACCCCCGTCCTTCTCCCCCTCCGAACACGACGCCTCATGCCGTCCCGTCACCGCGCCCGCCTCTGCGTGGTCGCGCCCCGTCGCGGCTCCCGCACGCCCGCGCGTGCCCTGAGCGTGCCTCGCCCGTTGCGGCCACACTCACACACCCACCGCGCCGTTAGCCTCCCGCGCCCCCCTTCTACTGCCTGTGGCTGCACCGGCGCTGTCCCGAGGTCGCGCCTGCTCCGGCCGTGCCCGACCCCGGCCAGTTGGGCTAGCTCCCCTCGTCGCCGGCGACCACGCCCCGGGCGGCGCCCGGCGCCAGCGTCCCGCCTCGCTCGGGTTCGCCCCCCTCCTCGGGTACGGGCGCCCACTTCCACGCCCGCACCCGAGCGCCCAAACCCACTAACCCCACAGGGGCCAATGACAGGCGGGGTCCGCCCCCAGAACGATTTTTTTAAAAAAAGAAATAAATAAATAAAAGGAAAATAAAAATGAAAATGAAATTAGTAAAATAATTAATTAATTAATTAATTAATTAGTGAATTAATTAAGTTAATTAATTTGGTTTAACTAAATTAACTAGAATTAGTTAACCTAATCAAGTAATTAAGCTAATTAACCTGTTTAGTTAAACTCAGTCAATGACGAATGGGACCCACCAGTCAGGTTGACCAGGTCAACGGTCAATGTTGACTGCTGACGTCATGCTGACGTCAACAAACACTATTCTGGATAATGTTAATTTAATTAATAATTAATAAATTAGAAAATGATTTAAAACTTTAAAAATTAATATAAAATAATCCGTAGCTCGGATGAAAATACTTTCTACATGAAAGTTGCTCAGAACGACGAGACGATTCCGGATACGCAGTCCGTTCGTCCGCCACACACCCCTAACCTATCGAACTCGCAACTTTCCCCCTCCGGCTCCTCTGCCCGAAAACGCGAAACACCGGGAATACTTCCCGGATGTTTCCCCCCTTAACCGGTACCACCTCATACCACGTTAGGGCACACCTAGCACCGCTCATTGTCACGTCACGCATCGTCGTGTTTATGTTTGCATTGTATTCATTGTTTCTTCCCCCTCTTATCTCCGGTAGACTACGAGACCGACGCTGCTGCTGACCAGTTCGACTACGGAGTTGACGACCCCTCTCTCTTGCCAGAGCAACCAGGCAAGCCCCCCCTTGATCACCAGATATCGCCTATTCTCCTCTATACTACTTGCATTAGAGTAGTGTAGCATGTTACTGCTTTCGTTAATCCTATTCTGATGCATAGCCTGACATTGTCGCTACATCTGTTGATACCTTACCTGCAATCCTAAATGCTTAGTATAGGATGCTAGTTTATCATCATTGGCCCTACATTCTTGTCAGTCTGCCTTGCTATACTATCGGGCCGTGATCACTTGGGAGGTGATCACGGGTATATACTATACATACATACATACTATACAGATGGTGACTAAAGTCGGGTCAGCTCATTGAGTACCCGCAAGTGATTCTGACGAGGGGGCTGAAAGGACAGGTGGCTCCATCCCGGTAGAGGTGGGCCTGGGTTCCCGACGGCCCTCGACTGTTACTTTGTGGCGGAGCGACAGGGCAGGTTGAGACCACCTAGGAGACAGGTGGGCCTGGCCCTGTTCGGCGTTCGCGGATACTTAACACGCTTAACGAGATCTTGGTATTTGATCTGAGTCGGCTACGAGCCTATACGCACTAACCACCTACGTGGGAGTAGTTATGGGTATCCCGACGTCGTGGTATCAGCCGAAGCACTTCAGACGTCAGCGACGGAGCGGCGCGCGCCGGATTGGAACGTAAGCCTGCTCTTGTATTAAGGGGGCTAGTTCTGCTTCCGGCCGCCCTCGCAACGTGCAGGTGTGCTATGGGCGATGGGCCCAGACCCCTGTGCGCTTAGGTTTAGACCGGCGTGCTGGCCTCTCTGTTTTGCCTAGGTGGGGCTGCGACGTGTTGATCTTCCGAGGCCGGGCATGACCCAGGAAAGTGTGTCCGGCCAAATGGGATCGAGCGTGTTGGGTTATGTGGTGCACCCCTGCAGGGAAGTTAATCTATTCGAATAGCCGTGATCTTCGGTAACAGGACGACTTGGAGTTGTACCTTGACCTTATGACAACTAGAACCGGATACTTAATAAAACACACCCTTCCAAGTTCCACAGACAACCCGGTGATCGCTTTTCCGCAGGGCGACGAGGAGAGGATCGCCGGGTAGGATTATGCTATGCGATGCGACTGGAGATGCACTTGGAGATGCTACCTGGAAATGCTACTTGGAGATGCTACTTGGAGGATTTCAATCTACTCTCTTCTACATGCTGCGAGACGGAGGCTGCCAGAAGTGTAGTCTTCGACAGGATTAGCTATCCCCCTCTTATTCTGGCATTTCTGCAGTTCAGTCCACCGATATGGCCCTTTACACATATACCCATGCATATGTAGTGTAGTTCCTTGCTTGCGAGTACTTTGGATGAGTACTCACGGTTGCTTTCTCCCCCCTTTTCCCCTTTCCTTTCTTTCTGGTTGTCGCAACCAGATGCTGGAGTCCAGGAGCCAGACGCCTCCGTCGACGACGACCCCTACTACACCGGAGGTGCCTACTACTACGTGCTGCCCGCCGACGACGACCTGGAGTAGTTAGGAGGATCCCAGGCAGGAGGCCTGCGCCTCTTTCGATCTGTATCCCAGTTTGTGCTAGCCTTCTTAAGGCAAACTTGTTTAACTTATGTCTGTACTCAGATATTGTTGCTTCCGCTGACTCGTCTATGATCGAGCACTTGTATTCGAGCCCTCGAGGCCCCTGGCTTGTATTATGATGCTTGTATGACTTATTTTATTTGTAGAGTTGTGTTGTGATATCTTCCCGTGAGTCCGTGATCTTGATCGTACACATTTGCGTGCATGATTAGTGTACGGTCAAATCGGGGGCGTCACAAGTTGGTATCAGAGCCAACTGCCTGTAGGAATCCCCCTTTCCAACTCCTTGGCCGAAGTCGAGTCTAGACTTTACAAAACTTTTACTAACATGGATGTGTGTCTTACGGGCACATGTCGCCATTGGGTGGTATTAGGATCTTTTATTCCTCGACCTATACTCTGGGACTCTGACATCTCTTCTATTCGGGTTAAATGAAGTTTACTAAATCTAACACTAGGATCTCGTTATCACTTTCACCCGGAGAGCCCCTTGTTACTGATGATCGTCTGCTGCGCCAGAAGACCCTGAAGATACTCTCCGCTGTTAACCCGAGAACTTGTGTTCATCGCGTTTGCAATTCACCTTCCACCGCAAACCCTTATGGATAACTACTTGCATTTGTTATTCTTACATTCATCCCCAGTGGTCTTGTTATTACAAGATATCCTGAAAAACTCGTCGTGGTTTCGATAATCCCTTGAGCTTACTGCCTTGCTGTTCTTGTCACTTGAATACCCCTACGGTTAATTCTCGCATTTATCGAGTAACTGCCCATCCCCCAGTTGTTCATGAGTTACACAAAAGTCTTCGAAATACCACCCGATATTCCAAAAATCCTCAGCAACCTATTGCTCTGGAATTTCTTGTTTGCTTTCATTATGATTAAACCCATAAGTATAGAAATCTTATTGACATTCCTTGTCATTATCATTTTGGGTCTATTGACTCTATATGTTGCGAATACACGCAATCATCATTGATCCTTATAAATTACTTTTCCGGCTGAGCTGCCATTCTTTTAACTGGAATTGGTTCTCGACCAATCGAATTGTCTTTGATTGTACCCTAAGGCTATTCAACTTATCCACCCCTAATCAGAGCATTGCTTCTGATCCCTTGATTTGGGAATCATAATTCCTTTGCATTTGACAATTGAGTTAGTCAGTTGTTTCTATAATTTGACCTCCTTGCATTCTTCTTCCTCTAGTGGAGTACTGATGCTCACGTCAGATCCCTTGTGGACCACCAGATCCTTTGTTGGATTTTATCTGACAACGCCCTTCATATTCAATAACCTTGTGAGCCTTTCCTCTGATACATAATGCCTTTGGTAAATTGTATCCTCTGCTTTCTCAACCATGCTCTGCCTTCGAGCTTGAGTTAATTATTTCTAAAGATTCTGGTTTATGGTTCCAAGAACCCCTATGGGTTGAACATATGCCATCACTAAACCGTGTGAACCCGAAAGTTTTCACGAATCATACTCTTCTGGTGCTTCGCCAGATAGAATTTTCCACACTGCAACTTCATCGAACGTGAGAAGTGAATGAAAGGTTATGCATTAAAGAAGTGGGAGTCGACCTTGAACTTTGTGTTCATGCCCATGGACCCGATGTACATCTTCTCATCGAAGCTTCTTTTAAAATTAATTATTCCCTTGATATAAGTTCATCTTATATCTGGGGTATGGCCTTTTACAATCGTGGTTCCGACCATGTTCTCTTTTAAATACCATTTCTCGTGCAAGATTAAGCACTTGTCTTCTGTAGAGCAATACCCCCAGTCCAACCCTTACTCTGATCTACCATCGAGTATTACACTCTGGTATCTCGAAAATATCATGGAACTGCATAACTTTTTATGGGTTCTTCGTCAACTGTTATTTCTCACCGATTCCAATTTTCCTAGGTTCTGGGTTGTCGTCAACCGAGAACACCGATATGTGAACCGAGTCTGCACTATGGTTCAACAACTTTTGATAATCTTCTTTATGTACGAGTTTGTACCCGATCGCGTCATTTCTAGCCTGTTCGGCTACATCCTTACCATGCTAATTTTAATTGTGCTACTTGGTCCTTTCCGGAGCACAAATTTCGACGATGAGCTAATCTTGCATCGATCTTCCTCGTCATATCGTTTCACCTTGAACATCAAACTTGAGTTCGAGTTTGTGTCATACCCTTGGTTCCTATAACCTTTCACTTCATCATTACTTTGACTTGATGTCGTCGCCGATCGATTACATCTGCATGAAATCTCTCGACAATTGTGTCGTGGTCATCATCAACCTTATGAGCTCTTCAAGGAATTCAATTGAATTCATAATGGGTAATACCATCCTTGCCCCTCGATGATTCCTGTTCTCATCGACCACCGTATTGCCTTCCGTTCAACACAACTTGTTCGTGTTTTGTGTAAACCTTGAGATCACTGCTACCCAGCAGTTGATCTTCCTTACCTCGGAAGTATTACCATCTCTTTTTGTCAAGAATGTGGTGAGAATTTCACCACCTCTTAAAAATTCTTGATATCATAATACTTCTTGCCATCTTCGTTCATTCCTTGGTCCCCGTATTGTTTTCAACCGGAATACCGACAATGGAGCTATGACGTGTGAATTCAAAACTTCTAACAACCCTATTGCTTTTAAGTGAATGGGCCATAGTTCATTCTAAGTACTTCGCTAATTGAATCACCATTGTAACATTGGTCGTGCAACCCAACCCGTACTTCGGGCGCACCCTTCAACCAGTGTTTAATTGTGTATGTTTTCCTCGAGCATACTTCCTTATATCATTTGATCTAACAAATGTTATCTCCTTGTTCACTTAATGGTGGAAATCCATCTTTTGGGGAATCTCGGTGAATTGCCGTTGAGTTCACCAGACACCTCCTTGTCCTCTCCTTGGGTTAATGATGAACTCTTGATAACGGAAATCACTTCATAGTTCATTTCCCGAGAATCTTACAATGTCATTTCGTTGATATGTGCCGCAGCTTTTCTTCTCGGACATCCTGAGTCTGAGGTATCATGACACCAATCGGATCTGAATCTTGGTCGGATATGATGGTTGGGACAACTTTCCAAGAGTTATGATGTTGATCCTTTGATGAACCGGTAACATGATGTCATGCCTAGCACCCCCCCCTCGGCTGGAGGACCTATCACTATAGATTCCTTTTCAGCAAGGTTATCCGTTCATCCATGGGGAAATTGTAAGACTTATTCTGCAAGTTATTCTTGATGGATCCTTCGTGTTTCTAAAGTCGGATCTTCACCTGAAGACCCTGTCAATGCTATCTCGAAGCATGTCAATGGTACTCCGATTTTCAACAAGACCATTTGAAGCCCAATGTTAAATGTTTCTTGCTCAATTACCCAAACACCGTTGTATGGGCAATATCATGAAAATTCTCTCCCCTACCTAAAGAGTTTTCTACATTATATCCTGACATGGATATCATGCTCTGCTTGTCCTTGGGAAGGATATACCCTTGAAATATGTGTTTAAACATAATTTCCTTTCCATTGTTCTGTTTAATCTGATAATCATATGTCCTTTCCATTGTTTGGTTTAACCTTTCTTGAGGTCTATATGATCTAAGCAGTAATATTCTTCTGCTTATGTAAACACCTTGGTGTACGACCGTGTCAGTAAGACCCTGTTACTATTGTTGATGACATTTCGGTAGCCACCGATGGACGAGAACCTTGCCTATTGGCCCGCCTCGTTCAACGAGCAGGAAAATGGTTCTCTTCGTCCCTCGCCCTTGGTACCGATGTTGTTGCCGACATAACCGACAGACTATCCTCTGGCATGCCTTGCTTACATGATCGTGCAAGATGTCACTGTCCTTCCTACTTTTAATCCACATGGTGGGCCCATAACCCACAGTTCCACAGGATCGAAACCTGACTCTCCTGTACCCCCCTGTACCCAAGGTTGTTCCTCGCGCGTGGCCTCGTATGTAACTCATGAGCCACCTTCAATCTGGTATCAGACAAATACTTATTCTCGTGGCTTCGAACCCCTTTCACGCCACATATCAGACATCGAACGATTGCCTGCCCGCTCGAAACTTCCCAGGATACCTCCTTACTCTGCTCTTGATATTTTCTTAAGTTTCAATTCGAGAGTTACTTCCGCCACCCTCCCCGATGTTATCGACCAGATAGTCAAACCTGCAGAGGTCCATTCTCTCGGAATACCCACCCTTTATCCTTTCGTAAGTACGATGGAACCCCGAAGAAAGGACGACAAACTTCATCATGATGACCTGAAGGAGAGGACTGAAGACATCAATGTAATGGGTCGACCTCTTCGAGAAGAGCTACTATGATCGAGAAGAATCGTTAGAATTTCGTAACCAGACCCCTTCCCCCTTATAACCGATCCTAAATCTCGGGACGAGATTTCTTGTAGTGGAGGAGAATTGTGACGCCCGGGTAATTAAGCTACAGTGATTCCCCGCTAATGATGCCACGTCACCACGGTTACTGTGATAAACTCTCGATAGTTCAGAACCGAAACAAATTCAAAATTTAAATAAAAGAAAACAATAAAAGTTTTTAAAAATTAAAATAAAAATGTTCGGTGGTTGCCAAATATTACAAAGATAATTATGGTGTAAGGTTCACAATTTTATAAAATGCCTAAGTGTTTATAAATAAATAAAAACAGAAAAGAAAATAAAAAAAAAAGAAAAGGAAAGGAAAGGAAAAGTTTAATTAAATATAAAATAAAAATAAGTAAATAATAAAATAAATAAAAACAATAAATATAATTAATAAAATTAAAAATGATTTAATAAAATTAATTATTAAGTAATTAATTAATTAATTAATTAATTAATTAAGTTAATTAATCCTAATTAGATTAACCTAAACCCTAATTAATTTAATTAGAGAATGACAGGTGGGTCCCACTGGACCCACATGTCAGGGTTGACTCAGTCAACCCCTGTTGACTGCTGACGTCAGCATGACATCATGCTGACGTCATAAATACATTTTTTTCGAATTAATTAAATAAATAATTAAATTCCAAAATTATTAAAATCTTTTAAAAATCATATCTTTTAATCCGTAACTCGGATTAAAATATTTTCAACATGAAAGTTGCTCAGAACGACGAGACGAATCCGGATACGCAGTCCGTTCGTCCGCCACACACCCCTAACCTATCGAACTCGCAACTTTCCCCCTCCGGCTCCTCTGCCCGGAAACACGAAACACCGGGAATACTTTCCCGGATGTTTTCCCCCTTCACCGGTATCACCTACTACCGCGTTAGGGCACACCGAACACCGCGTATTGCCTTGTTATATTTTGTGATGCTTTGTTTGCTCTGTATTCATTATTTCTTCCCCCTCTTCTCTCCGGTAGACTACGAGACCGACGCTGCTGCTGACCAGTTCGACTACGGAGTTGACGACCTCTCTCTCTTGCCAGAGCAACCAGGCAAGCCCCCCCCTTGATCACCAGATATCGCCTATTCTCCTCTATACTGCTTGCATTAGAGTAGTGTAGCATGTTACTGCTTTCGTTAATCCTATTCTGATGCATAGCCTGACATTGTCGCTACATCTGTTGATACCTTACCTGCAATCCTAAATGCTTAGTATAGGATGCTAGTTTATCATCATTGGCCCTACATTCTTGTCAGTCTGCCTTGCTATACTATCGGGCCGTGATCACTTGGGAGGTGATCACGGGTATATACTATACATACATACATACTATACAGATGGTGACTAAAGTCGGGTCAGCTCATTGAGTACCCGCAAGTGATTCTGACGAGGGGGCTGAAAGGACAGGTGGCTCCATCCCGGTAGAGGTGGGCCTGGGTTCCCGACGGCCCCCGACTGTTACTTTGTGGTGGAGCGGCAGGGCAGGTTGAGACCACCTAGGAGACAGGTGGGCCTGGCCCTGTTTGGCGTTCGCGGATACTTAACACGCTGAACGAGATCTTGGTATTTGATCTGAGTCGGCTACGAGCCTATACGCACTAACCATCTACGTGGGAGTAGTTATGGGTATCCCGACGTCGTGGTATCAGTCGAAGCACTTCAGACGTCAGCGACGGAGCGGCGCGCGCCGAATTGGACTGGAACGCCACTAGGCTAGGTCTGCTTTCGGCCGCGTACGCAACGTGCAGGTGTGCTATGGGCGATGGGCCCAGACCCCTGTGCGCTTAGGTTTAGACCGGCGTGCTGGCCTCTCTGTTTTGCCTAGGTGGGGCTGCGACGTGTTGATCTTCCGAGGCCGGGCATGACCCAGGAAAGTGTGTCCGGCCAAATGGGATCGAGCGTGTTGGGTTATGTGGTGCACCCCTGCAGGGAAGTTAATCTATTCGAATAGCCGTGATCTTCGGTAACAGGACGACTTGGAGTTGTACCTTGACCTTATGACAACTAGAACCGGATACTTAATAAAACACACCCTTCCAAGTTCCACAGACAACCCGGTGATCGCTTTTCCGCAGGGCGACGAGGAGAGGATCGCCGGGTAGGATTATGCTATGCGATGCGACTGGAGATGCACTTGGAGATGCTACCTGGAAATGCTACTTGGAGATGCTACTTGGAGGATTTCAATCTACTCTCTTCTACATGCTGCGAGACGGAGGCTGCCAGAAGTGTAGTCTTCGACAGGATTAGCTATCCCCCTCTTATTCTGGCATTTCTGCAGTTCAGTCCACCGATATGGCCCTTTACACATATACCCATGCATATGTAGTGTAGTTCCTTGCTTGCGAGTACTTTGGATGAGTACTCACGGTTGCTTTCTCCCCCCTTTTCCCCTTTCCTTTCTTTCTGGTTGTCGCAACCAGATGCTGGAGTCCAGGAGCCAGACGCCTCCGTCGACGACGACCCCTACTACACCGGAGGTGCCTACTACTACGTGCTGCCCGCCGACGACGACCTGGAGTAGTTAGGAGGATCCCAGGCAGGAGGCCTGCGCCTCTTTCGATCTGTATCCCAGTTTGTGCTAGCCTTCTTAAGGCAAACTTGTTTAACTTATGTCTGTACTCAGATATTGTTGCTTCCGCTGACTCGTCTATGATCGAGCACTTGTATTCGAGCCCTCGAGGCCCCTGGCTTGTATTATGATGCTTGTATGACTTATTTTATTTGTAGAGTTGTGTTGTGATATCTTCCCGTGAGTCCGTGATCTTGATCGTACACATTTGCGTGCATGATTAGTGTACGGTCAAATCGGGGGCGTCACAGTGGTAGCTGGAATAAGTGGAGGGGAGCCATCATGGGCCCATGAGGCAGGGGGGGCGCGCCCTGGACCCTCATCGCTAGGTGCTTGCTCCCCCTGCTGTGTTCTCAGTGCCAGATATTCTCAAATATTCTAGAAAAAATCATATTTAAATTTCAGGGCATTTGGAGAACTTTATTTTCGGGTATTTTTCATTGCATGGATAATTCAGAAAACTGATAGAAAAAATACTACTTTTTCTTTATTTAATATAAATAACAGAAAGTAAAAAAAGAGGGTACAGAGAGTTGTGTTTTCTAAATTAATCCATCTCATGCTCATCAAAAGGAATCCACTAACAAGGTTGATTAGGTCTTGTTAACAAACTCATTTCGAATAACATGAAACCGGAGAATTTTTGAATAACACTAGGTTACCTCAACGGGGATATGCACATCCCCAACAATAAGAATATCATATTTCTTCTTGACAGTAGGAAGAGGAAATTCAAAACCTCCAATAGTGATTGTTGAAATTTTTCCAATAGAATTGATACTATGGACTTGAGGTTGTTTCCTCGGAAAGTGTATCGTATGCTCATTACCATTAACATGAAAAGTGGCATTGCCTTTGTTGCAATCAATAACAGCCCCTGCAGTATTCAAAAAGGGTCTTCCAAGAATAATAGACATACTATCGTCCTCGGGAATATCAAGAATAACAAAGTCCGTTAAAATAGTAACGTTTGCAACCACAAGAGGCACATCCTCACAAATACCGACAGGTATAGCAGTTGATTTATCAGCCATTTGCAGAGATATTTCAGTAGGTGTCAACTTATTCAATTCAAGTCTACGATATAAAGAGAGAGGCATAACACTAATACCGGCTCCAAAATCAGATAAAGTAGATTTAACATAGTTTCTTTTAATGGAGCATGGTATAGTGGGTACCCCTAGATCTCCAAGTTCCTTTGGTATTCCACCCTTAAAAGTACTAGTTGGCTGCCCGTGCGTTGCCACGGAATAAAAATATGTTTTTAGATGGAATAAATATGTTTTTTAAGAATAAAATATGTGTTGCTACTTTTGAAATGATGTTTGTCGGATAATTGCAACCAACAAAGGTGTTCGACAGCAGTTTCTTCAATTCGTGAATGCAAGCGTCATACAAATGTCGTCTTTAGATTAAGACTTAATCAGAAACAGTAATTTCCTCATTTCATATTCTCACAACTCTTTTTATTTAAGTCATGCGTCTCCTCAATCATTTATCTCCAGTACCGGATCTTCTTCAACTCAAGTATTTTCATATACCCCATATTGAACACTCAACGTAAGGCCGGAATAACCACCTTCTCCATCTTCTCTTCTGCCTCCTACTCCACATGCGCCACCCCACATTGCTGCAGTTGAAATGGAAGATGGTCAAAAAGTTGTCTTGATTAGATCCACCTGAGCAACTTGAAGTCTTGAACCACAATAGATCCACCCGAGCAACTTTGATATATTTGCTTTGCAGCTGTCATGTATCCTGATTTTGGACCTGATCTGTACTGTAATTAGAAGCATGTATCATCTAACAAAATGCCAATAAATCACAAAGTAAAAACTAAATTCTAGAAGAAATATAACTGGGAAAGTGATTAAAAGATAAAGACTAATATTCTAGTTACATTGCATTGTGTACGGAAAGCTTAAGCTATTTGATCTCCCACTGATTGATTGGAGCAAAGAGCCTCTGTCACATACTAATTACTAAGCCATCTGATCTATGACTGTTATTCGAAATTACAAATACTGGAAGCACTATTACCCCTGCAGCTTAGCAGGATGAACATCATGAAGTAATTTTGTACAAAAAAAAGACATTTAATAGACAATGTCACTAAGGGGAAACATTAGTACTAAAAAGGCAATCGACACAAGACGGGGGAATGGATTTAGACCTCGTTGGAACAAAACAACCTGACGAGGCAAAGTTGAAGGCCGATCCCTCTTTCGACTTAAACATGCAACCATGTTAGGCGTGTAGGAAACTGGGAACTCTGCCAAAACATATATTTTTCCGTTGCTTAGAACTGATGTTTGCATCTGCATGAAATTTAATGTTTTGCTCATGCATGTTTGTTCAAATGTCTGCAAGACGTCTTTCTACCATCTCTATAAATATTGTTACTATGTGAGAGGGAGAGATGTTTTCTGTTTTCATGTGTATTCTTCCTCCAAATATAAATATGTTCTCCGTCCAAATAGGATGCATCACGTAATTTACTTATTTTATAGTTGCTACATTCACAATATACAGTAAGAGTAATTCCTACATTGGTCTACATTTTCTAATTGATCCCAATCGCCAATCCAGATCAAGCGACAAAAAATAAAGAAAGGAGAGCGGGATTTAGGATTGAGAAATACAGTGTCCTGCTGCTAGACAGCCCGGCCTCGTGCTTGCTTCTTCACATCCATGACATGCAGGCTGCAGCACGTACGCCAACGCTGCTGGCTTCTGCACCACCAAACCTAGGAGAGAACCTGCATCTGAACAAACAAAACTACGGACATGTCGGGAATCTGCATGAGTCGATAGGAAGGGATGGGAACACCAATGAGGAGAATAGAAAAAAGAAACTATTTCTACACGCTTTCAACGGCGGCGGCGGTGGTGAACTGGTGATTCCTACTGAATCAGTGTCGAAGCAATGATGAGTCCCTTCACACGAACAGTTTAATGCTGCCACATAGGCCGGTGCTAAGGATTCTTCATCCATGGACTTGGTTCACTATTTTCCAATGGCATGCCACACGTCATGCACCGGTTCCGATCGATGGTCTCCTTGCCTGTATGATGAAAAGAGACCTGATCATCATAGAAGGAGGAGCGGCAGTGAGAAACGGGAGGAGGTCATGGGAGGAACGACAAGGGAAGGCGCAAACCGCCGGTCCGTCATCGGTAGCCATCCTCAGAGTCCTCACCGGCGGCGGGTGGAGAGGAGGCGTCGGCTGCGCTGCGCTCATACCACTCTGTGCAGGCGCTGTACTGATCCCGGCCCTAGCGCCTCGCGGGCATGGCGAAAGGCCCATGGACACGAGGCGAGAGACAATCGACGGCGACGGGAAGACCGCAGGGCGGAACCTGAAGCGGGGAGATTTCTCTCGGCCTCTCGGGGCGAGGGCGTCGGGGATTGGATCGTGGGGTCGTGGGGTTGTGTGCTCGTGGTTTCCTTTTCATTTTTCCTCTGTTTCTTTTTCTCTCTCGCCCTATTTCCTTACGTGGGGAGGAGGTCGTACGAAGGGAGGAGATGGTCGTACGAGGCGGGGGGATCGAAGGACGAGGTCGAACCATCACCACGACGACGGCAGATCCCCCTTTAATAGTAGAGATAATTAGCAAGCATGGTGGAAATTTCATCTTCCCGTATCTTTCTTTTATTAGTAACAATATCCTTCATGTACTTAGCATAAGGATTCATTTTAAGCATATCAGTCAAACGCATACGCAAAAAGATAGGTCTAATCATTTCAGCAAAGCGCTCAAAATCTTCATCATCCTTTTTCTTGGATGGTTTAGGAGGAAAGGGCATGGGTTTCTGAACCCATGGTTCTCTTTCTTTACCGTGCTTCCTAGCAACAAAGTCTCTCTTATCATAACATTGGTTCTTTGATTGTGGGTTATCAAGATCAACAGCAGGTTCAACCTCTACATCATTGTCATTGCTAGGTTGTGCATCAACATGAACATCATCATTAACATTATCACTAGGTTCATGTTCATCACCAGATTGTGTTTCAGCATCAAAGATATAAATATCATTGGGATTCTCAGGTGTGTCAACAACAGGTTCACTAGAAGCATGCAAAGTCCTATCATTTTTCTTTTTCTCCCTTTTAGAAGGACTAGATGCATCTATATTAGTTCTCTGAGAATCTTGCTCAATTCTCTTAGGATGGACCTCAGGATACAAAGGTTCCTGAGTCATTATACCTCCTCTAGTCATAACTCTAACAGCATTGTCATTCTTCTTATTATTTAATTCATTGAGCAAATCATTCTGAGCCTTAAGCACTTGTTCTACTTGAGTGGTAACCATAGAAGAATGTTTACTAATAAGTTTAAGTTCACCTTTAACACTAGCCATATAATCACTCAAGTGTTCAATCATATAAGCATTATGTTTGAATTGTCTACCAACATAAGCATTGAAGTTTTCTTGTTTAACAATAAAAATTATCAAACTCATCTAAACTTATTACGAGGAATATCACCTTCATCAAATCTATAGAGAGAATTTACATTTACTACCTGTGTCGGGTTATCAAGACCATGTATTTCTTTGATAGGTAATGAATTAAGACCATGTATTTCTTCAACAGGAGGTAAATTCTTAACATCTTCAACTTTTATACCTTTTTTTCATATATTCCTTTGCCTCTTGCATATCTTCGGGAGTGAGAAATAGAATACCCCTTTTCTTCAGAGTTGCCTTAGGAGTTGGTTCAGGAAGTGTCTAATTATTTTCATTAGTCAACATATTATTCAATAGAATTTCAGCTTGATCAACAGTTCTTTCCCTGAAAACACAACCAGCACAACTATCCAGGTAATCTCTGGAAGCATCGGTTAGTCCATTATAAAAGATATCAAATATTTCATTTTTCTTGAGAGGATGATCAGGCAAAGCATTAAGTAATCGGGGAAGCCTCCCCCAAGCTTGTGGGAGACTCTCTTTTTCAATTTACACAAAATTATATATTTCCCTTAAAGCAGCTTGTTTCTTATGAGCGGGGAAATATTTAGCAGAGAAATAGTAAATCATATCCTGGGGACTACACACACAACCAGGATCAAGAAAATTAAACCATATCTTAGCATCACCCTTTAATGAGAACGGAAATAATTTAAGGATATAATAGTAGCGAGTTTTCTCATCATTAGTGAACAAGGTAGCTATATCATTTAATTTAGTAAGATGTACCACAACAGTTTCAAATTCATAGCCATAGAAAGGATCAGATTCAACCAAAGTAATTATATCGGGATCAACTAAGAAATCATAATCCTTATCAGTAATAAAGATAGGTGAAGTAGCATAAGCAAGATCATATTTCATTCTAGCATTCAGAGATTTTTCTTTGAGCTTAGCTAATAGTTTCTTAAGATCACTTCTATCATTGCATGCAAGAAAGTCTCTAACAGTTTCTTAATCCATAACATAACCCTCAGGAACAACAGGCAATTCATATCTAGGGGAGAATCTTCATCATCACTTTCATCAATATTATCAGTTTCAATAATTTCATTCTCTCTAGCCCTAGCAAGTTGTTCATCAAGAAATTCACAAAGTGGCACAGTAGTATCAACCATAGAAGTAGTTTCATCATAAGTATCATGCATAGCAGAAGTGGCATCATCAATAACATGTGACATATCAGAATTAAAGTAGAAGCAGGTTTAGGTGTCGCAAGCTTACTCAAAACACAAGGTGAATCAAGTGCAGAGCTAGATGGCAGTTCCTTACCTCCCGTCGTAGTTGAGGGAAAATATTGGTCCTTTGATCTTTCAAGTTCTTCATAATGATAAGCAGATATAAATCTCAAGTGACTCAAAGAATAGAGCTATCCTCCCCGGCAACGGCGCCAGAAAATAGTCTTGATAACCCACAAGTATAGGGGATCGCAACAGTTTTCGAGGGTAGAGTATTCAACCCAAATTTATTGATTCGACACAAGGGGAGCCAAAGAATATTCTCAAGTATTAGGAGTTGAGTTGTCAATTCAACCACACCTGGAAACTTAATATTTGCAGCAAAGTGTTTAGTAGCAAAGTAATATGATAGTAGTGGTAACGGTAGCAAAAGTAATATTTTTGGTTTTATAGTGATTGTAACAGTAGCAACGGAAAAGTAAATAAGCGAAGAACAATATAGGAAAAGCTCGTAGGCACTGGATCGATGATGGAGAATTATGCCGGATGCGATCAATCATGTAACAGTCATAACATAGGGTGACACAGAACTAGCTCCAGGTCATCAATATAATGTAGGCATCTATTCCGAATATAGTCATACGTGCTTATGGAAAAGAACTTGCATGACATCTTTTGTCCTACCCTCCCGTGGTAGCGGGGTCCTATTGGAAACTAAGGGATATTAAGGCCTCCTTTTAATAGAGTACCGGACCAAGGCATTAAAACATAGTGAATACATGAACTCCTCAAACTACGGTCATCACCAGTAAGTATCCCGATTATTGTCACTTCGGGGTTAACGGATCATAACACATAATAGGTGACTATAGACTTGCAAGATAGGATCAAGAACTCTCATATATTGATCAAAACATAATAGGTTCATATCTGAAATCATGGCGCTCGGGCCCTAGTGACAAGCATTAAGCATAGCAAAGTCATAGCAAGATCAATCTCAGAACATAGTGGATACTAGGGATCAAACCCTAACAAAACTAACTCGATTACATGATAAATCTCATCCAACCCATCACCGTCCAGCAAGCCTGCGATGGAATTACTCATGCATGGTGGTGAGCATCATGAAATTGGTGACTGAGGAAGGTTGATGATGACGATGGCAACGGATTCCCCTCTCCGGAGCCCCGAACGGACTCCAGATCAGCCCTCCCGAGAGAGTTTAGAGCTTGGCGGCGGCTCTGTATCGTAAAACGCGATGAATCCTTCTCTCTGATTTTTTTCTCCCAGAAAGTGAATATATGGAGTCAAGGTTGAGGTCGGTGGAGCATCAGGGGGCCCACGAGGCAGGGAGCGCGCCCAGGGGGGTAGGGCGCACCCCCACCCCCATGGACAGGGTGTGGGCACCTTGACGTGGATCTTTCTTCCAGTATTTTCTATATATTCCAAAAATAATCTTTGTTGATTTTCTGGTCATTCCGAGAACTTTTATTTCTGCACAAAAATAACACCATGGCAACTCTGCTGAAAACAGCGTCAGTACGGGTTAGTTCCATTCAAATCATGCAAGTTAGAGTCCAAAACAAGGGCAAAAGTGTTTGGAAAAGTAGATACGACGGAGACGTATCAATCATCGCCGCGGTGATCGTCTTCATCAACATCACTAACATCATCACCATCCTCATCTCTTTTACGCGGTCCACTCTCCCGCACCCCGCTGTAATCCCTACTTGAACATGGTGCTTTATGCCACATATTATGATCCAATGATGTGTTGCCATCCTATGATGTTTTGAGTAGATATCCTTTGTCTTTGGGTTGATTGATGATCTAGATTGGTATGAGTTGTATGTTTTATTTTGGTGTCGTCCTATTGTTCCCTCCATGTCGCGCAAGCGTGAGGGATTCCCGATGTAGGGTGTTGCAATACGTTCATGATTCGCTTATAGTGGGTTGCTTGAGTGACAGAAGCATAAACCCGAGTAAGGGGATTGTTGCGTATGGGATAAAGGGGACTTGACGCTTTAATGCTATGGTTAGGTTTTACCTTAATGATCTTTAGTAGTTGCGGATGCTTGCTAGATTTCCAATCATAAGTGCATATGATCCAAGAAGAGAAAGTATGTTAGCTTATGCCTCTCCCTCATATGAAATTGCAATGATGACTATCGGTCTTGTTAACAATTGCCTAGGACAATTCCGCACACCGACCCATCATTATTCCACACTCGCTATTTATAATATTTAGTAATATATTCTAAATTTATGATAGCAGCACCTACTTTTATATTTTAGCTCTCTAATATCATGCAAAGTTATCCTCTTCATACACACAACGTAGTTTTATTTCTCGTTTCTAGTTGGAAGCAAATGTTCGGTATACGTAGAGTCGTATCAGTGGCAAATAGGGCTTGAGAGAATATTGATCTTACCTTTAGCTCCTTGTGGGTTCGACACTCCATACTTATCACTTCCACCTTTGGGAATTGCTACGATGATTCCCTGCACTTGGGGATTATCATGTAGCCTTGAGTTCCTCTTCTAGCTCCATGTTCCGGGTCATCACCTTCTTCGTGTCTATCATGTTGGCGCACATCTGGTTCTCATAATGATGAATGTGTTGATTCAACTCTTGTATGTAGGCTGCAATAGATTTATCCTTCCTGGTGCGAATCTATAACGCCCTCGATGCGGCTATATCTCCCACGTGTCGAAGCACGACTTAGAGGCATAACCGCATTGAAAGCAATGTCGCAAGTGAGGTAATCTTCACACAACCCATGTAATACATAAGGGAAAGAGATACATAGTTGGCTTACAATCGCCACTTCACACAATACATGAATTAAAGCATTACATCAATCAGATACAATCAAGGTCCGACTATGGAACCAAAATAAAAGAAGAACCCCAAATGCGACAAGGTCCCCGATCGACCCCAACCGGTCTCCACTATTGATCAACTAGAACGAAACAACATAAAGGACAAGGTCTTCATCGAGCTCCTCCTTGAGCTTGGTTGCGTCACCTGTACGGTTTCATCGACACCTGCAAACTGGTTTTGGAAGTATCTGTGAGTCACGGGGACTCAGCAATATCACACCCTCGCGATCAAGACTATTTAAGCTTATGGGTAAGGTAAAGGTATGAGGTGGAGCTGCAGCAAGCGACTAGCATATATGGTGGCTAACATACGCAAATGAGAGCGAGAAGAGAAGGCAAAGCACGGTCGAAAAACTATGATCAAGAAGTGATCCTAGAACAACCTACGTCAAGCATAACTCCAACACCGTGTTCACTTCCCGGACTCCGCCGAGAAGAGACCATCACGGTTACACACGCGGTTGATGTATTTTAATTAAGGTCAACTTTAGGTTTTCTACAACCGGACATTAACAAATTCCCATCTGCCCATAACCGCGGGCACGGCTTTCGAAAGTTCAAATCCCTGCAGGTGTGTCCCAACTTAGCCCATCACAAGCTCTCGCGGTCAACGAAGGATATTCCTTCTAGCGGGAAGACCCGATCAGACTCGGAATCCCGGTTACAAGACATTTCGACAATGGTAAAACAAGACCAGCAAAGCCACCCAGATATGCCGACAAATCCCGATAGGAGCTGCACATATCTCATTCTCAGGGCACACCGGATGAGCCAGACGTCGGGTGGGCCAACCCAGAGTTGCCCCTGGTAGCTCCGGACATCGCTCAGTTGGACCAACACTCAGAGGAGCACTGGCCCGGGGGGGTTAAAATAAAGATGACCCTTGAGTCTGCAGAACCCAAGGGAAAGAAAAGGCTAGGTAGCAAATGGTAAAACCAATGTTGGGCCATGCTGGAGGAGTTTTATTCAAGGCGAACTGTCAAGGGGTTCCCATTATAGCCCAACCGCGTAAGGAACGCAAAATCCGGGAACATAACACCGATATGACGGAAACTAGGGTGGCAAGAGTGGAACAAAACACCAGGCATAAGGCCGAGCCTTCCACCCTTTACCAAGTATATAGATGCATTAATTAAATAAGAGATATTGTGATATCCCAACAAGTAAACATGTTCCAACAAGGAACGATCTCCGTGTTCTAACAAGGAACAAACTTCAATCTTCACCTGCAACTAACAACGCTATAAGAGGAGCTGAGCAAAGCGGTAACATAGCCAAACAACGGTTTGCTAGGACAAGGTGGGTTAGAGGTTTGGTTCAACGATATGGGAGGCATGATAAGCAAGTGGTAGGTATTGCAGCATAGGCATAGCAAAAGAGTGAGCAACTAGCAAGCAAAGATAGAAGTGATTTCGAGGGTATGGTCATCTTGCCTGAGATCCCGCAAGGAAGAAGAACGAGTCCATGAAGAAGACAAACGGACGTAGTCGAACGGATCCTCACAAACACGATGTTAACGGAACCAACCCGAGGAAGCAACACCGGAAAAGATCAAACAACCTAGTAAACAACCATCACATAAACGTGGCACGATGCGCAAACAAGTATGATGCATGTCCGGTTTAATGAGGCATGGCATGGCAAAGTGCACAAACAATCCTACAAATTAAGTGGAGCTCAATATGCAACGGGTTGCATATTGACGAAACACCACATGACGTATTTAGTTCGATCTTGTTTATGTACCCAACAAATTTAAATGTTGTTAAACATGGCAAGAGGTGAGGCAAAAGAAGACTACACATCTAGTCAAGGTTAAATGAGGCCGGAAGCAACGAACAACAAATCCGGAAACTCCTCACGTGCATATTTTAGGTTTGGTACTGTTCTGCCCTAAACATAATTTTAGAGTTATTAAACATGAAAAACAAGTGCACCATGTTAAACTAGGCATTTTTCTACCCCATTTACATATAAAATTTGTTAGGTTTGGAGCTACGGTTATTTAGTTATGAAATAAATCATTTTAGCAAGTTATTTAAGTAAATTTAAACAAACAGCATTTTAAACATGTTAAACATGGATGAAAGTTGGATATTATTAGACTAGACAAAATTCTAAGCAAGTTTCATATATAAATCATTTTAATCCAATGCACGGTTTATGAGTTATTATATGCATGACCTAGGGGGACTTTTTTGTAAACTGCCAAACACCGGATAAATAGAAAATTTGACCCGCGGAAAAAAACACTACATGGGCCGAATCCTGTTGGCCCAACAGGAAGAGAGGATCTGGAAAGGCTGCTCACATCGGGCCTTGGTCCAGCTGGTGGAGAGGGGAGGCCGGCAGGGCGCTGGCAGGCCGGCCCACTCGGGTATTGGATCGATCGTGCCCCTGCCGATCCCACTGGATCGAGGCAGGGACGAGTGCGGTCAACTGAGGCGGCCGGATGCGTCGTCTACCTCCTTCGAAAGAAACAGAGGCGAGGCAGAGAGGCATGGCGCGGCGACTTCAGGCGAGGGGCGGCAAGGAGGTGTTGGGACGGCGGGAACTGACCGGAACAGGGCGGATCTAGTCAGTGGGCGGCGGAGCAGAGGGGATCCGGTCCAGATCGGGGCCGAGGCATGATCCTGATGGGTGGCTTGACGAACTGAAGGAGGTGGCGACCCTGGCTCCTGCAGAAGACAGACG
This sequence comes from Triticum dicoccoides, assembly GCF_002162155.2. NCBI lineage: Eukaryota > Viridiplantae > Streptophyta > Magnoliopsida > Poales > Poaceae > Triticum > Triticum dicoccoides. The sequence continues at coordinate 448,681,509 of NC_041392.1, read as the reverse complement.
CGGCAGCCGCGAGTGAGGAGGTAGAAGGCGACGTGGAGAAGAAATGGTGCGCGCGTGTAGGTTCAACGCTTGATGCAGAGCGACGGCGCGTTACCAGCGAGCAGGACGGGTCGAGATGGAGGGCGCCGGCAAGCTCGCACGACGGTGACGGAGTGAAACTCCGAGAGCTCCTGGTGGCGTCTGCCTTGAACGACGGGGCTGACGAGGCAGTCGGGAACGGCGGCACCTTGTAGGCACAGAGGCAGTGGAACTCGATGGGAGGCTCGGGCGCGACACCTCATGCTGCTGCTCGCCAGCGATGAGGGGCTCAGGTGCGGCCAAAGGGAGGAGGCGCTCGCGCGAGAGCTTGAATGGCCGCTGGACACGGGTGAGGGCGGTGCTGGCGAGGTTCCTAGTCGGGGAGGCGCTGGCTTCGGGAGGAGGCGCGCCGTGCTCGGAGCAGGGATCGAGAAGGAGGAGGCAGGGGCTTCTCTAGTTGTTGGCTGGATCGATGGAAGTGCATTAGGGGGAGAGGTGGATCTGGTGAAGAGCTGATTGGTGGAATACTGGATCAGGGAAGATCCCGATGGGGATTTTTGAGAGAGTGGCGGCGCGAGGAGGGTGGATGGGACAGCTCCCCTAATTTTTAGGGTTGTACATTATATATACAGTAGGTGGCTGATTAGGGGCTAGAAGGACCCTCCGATTGTAATCGGGCAGTCGAGAATAAATAGGCTAGGGAGCCCATATAAGAAAACGGAGACGCTTTGTAAGTGTTTGGGGATGATCCGGACACAACGGTGACGACTGCCCGGGTCGGGTCCGGGACAGCTTTCGGGCGCGCGCGCGAGGAGGGTCGCAGGCTGACGATAGAGGTTAGGTAGGGCCTGGCGGATTGTGAAGAGCGGGTTGGTCTGAGAGAAGAGGGGAGAGATGCCGCCTGACACGGTTTCCGGAGACCGAAAATGTCCGATGAAAAGACCGGCTATACTACCGCTATAGTTTAACGGTTGGGCTATCAAACGAACTCCGAATGCGATGAAACTTGGCGGGCGACCTACTAACAACATAACAACACCGCACGCCAACTTTCAACCCATTCCGAGAACATTTTCCGGCTACTTATAAAATAATATTTCGGACGTGCCGCGGGCGCGTGCAAGTGTGTCTGGGCTCAGAACGGACAACAGACAGAACTGGAAGACCCGGACGGATGCAAGTTTCGAAAACATGATGATGCAATGCACATGATGACATGACAAGATGCAACACGCAAGCAAAAGACATGGCAACAACAACAAATAACTCGAAGACACCTGGCACATCGGTCTCGGGGCGTTACAGAATCATCTCCCATAGCTCATCTCGGCGTCCACATATCTGGTAGGTGGTGTCTTTAAGATCCTTGCTATACACCTCTCCTATGCGTCCAATGGCGATGTGGGCGGCCATGCTCTTTCCCAAACTCCAGGTTGGTGCATCAAAGGAAACTTGATGGGCTCAGTAACTGGTGTAAAAGTCCTTCCTGGAACACGAACTTGAATCGTCCAGCGCTCCTCTTCTGATAAAGTGGCGGTGAAGGTTCCGGTGAAGATTAGTATGTCGATGTTCAGGTACCTAGTGACTTCCTTCATGTTGGGTAACGTAGTAATTTCAAAATTTCCTACGCACACGCAAGATCATGGTGATGCATAGCAACGAGAGGGGAGAGTATGATCTACGTACCCTTGTAGATCGACAACGGAAGCGTTTGGTTGATGTAGTCGTACGTCTCCACGGCCCGACCGATCAAGCACCGAAACTACGTCACCTCCGAGTTCTAGCACACGTTCAGCTCGATGACGATCCCCGGACTCCGATCCATCAATGTGTCGAGGAAGAGTTCCGTCAGCACGACGGAGTGGTGACGATCTTGATGTACTACCGTCGCAGGGCTTCGCCTAAGCACCGCTACAATATTATCGAGGACTATGGTGGAAGGGGGCACCGCACACGGCTAAGAATATGATCACGTGGATCAACTTGTGTCTCTATGGGGTGCCCCTGCCTCCGTATATAAAGGTTCAAGAGGGGGAGTCTGGCCGGCCATCATAGGGCGCGCCAGGAGGAGTCCTACTCCCTCCGGGAGTAGGACTCCCCCCTTTTTCCTAGTTGGAATAGGATTCGTGAGGTGGGAAAAGAGAGAGAGAGAAGGAGGGGGGCACCGGCCCCCTCTCTCCTTGTCCTATTCGGACTAGGGGTGGAGGGGCGCGTGGCCCAGCCCTGGCCGCCTCTACTCTTCTTCCACTAAGGCCCACTAAGGCCCATATACCTCCCGGGGGTTCCGGTAACCTCCCGGTACTCCGGTAAAATCCCGATTTCACTCGGAACACTTCCGATATCCAAATATAGGCTTCCAATATATCAATCTTTATGTCTCGACCATTTCGAGACTCCTCGTCATGTCCGTGATCACATCCAGGACTCCGAACAAACTTCGGTACATCAAAATGCATAAACTCATAATATAACTGTCATCGTAACCTTAAGCGTGCGGACCCTACGGGTTCGAGAACAATGTAGACATGACCGAGACACGTCTCCGGTCAATAACCAATAGCGGAACCTGGATGCTCATATTGGCTCCTACATATTCTACGAAGATCTTTATCGGTCAGACCGCATAACAACATACGTTGTTCCCTTTGTCATCGATATGTTACTTGCCCGAGATTCGATCGTCGGTATCCTATACCTAGTTCAATCTCGTTACTGGCAAGTCTCTTTACTCGTTCCGTAATACATCATCTCACAACTAAATCATTAGTTGCAATGCTTGCAAGGCTTATGTGATGTGCATTACCGAGAGGGACCAGAGATACCTCTCCGACAATCGGAGTGACAAATCCTAATCTCGAAATACGCCAACCCAACATGTACCTTTGGAGACACCTGTAGAGCACCTTTATAATCACCCAGTTACGTTGTGACGTTTGGTAGCACACAAAGTGTTCCTCTGGCAAACGGGAGTTGCATAATCTCATAGTCATAGGAACATGTATAAGTCATGAAGAAAGCAATAGCAACATACTAAACGATCGGGTGCTAAGCTAATGGAATAGGTCATGTCAATCAGATCATTCACCTAATGATGTGATCCCGTTAATCAAATAACAACTCTTTGTCCATGGTTAGGAAACATAACCATCTTTGATTAACGAGCTAGTTAAGTAGAGGCATACTAGTGACACTCTGTTTGTCTATGTATTCACACATGTATTATGTTTCTGGTTAATACAATTCTAGCATGAATAATAAACATTTATCATGATATAAGGAAATAAATAATAACTTTATTATTGCCTCTAGGGCATATTTCCTTCAGTCTCCCACTTGCACTAGAGTCAATAATCTAGATTACACAGTAATGATTCTAACACCCATGGAGCCTTGGTGCTGATCATGTTTTGCTCGTGGAAGAGGCTTAGTCAACGGGTCTACAACATTGAGATCCGTATGTATCTTGCAAATCTCTATGTCTCCCATCTGGACTAGATCCCGGATGGAATTGAGGCGTCTCTTGATGTGCTTGGTTCTCTTGTGAAATCTGGATTCCTTTGCCAAGGCAATTGCACCAGTATTGTCAAAAAAGATTTTCATTGGACCCGATGCACTAGGTATGCCACCTAGATCGAATATGAACTCCTTCATCCAGACTCCTTCATTTGCTGCTTCCGAAGCAGCTATGTATTCTGCTTCACACGTAGATCCCGCCACGACGCTTTGTTTAGAACTGCACCAACTGACAGCTCCACCGTTTAATGTAAACACGTATCCGGTTTGCGATTTAGAATCGTCTGGATCAGTGTCAAAGCTTGCATCAATGTAACCGTTTACGATGAGCTCTTTGTCACCTCCATATACGAGAAACATATCCTTAGTCCTTTTCAGGTACTTCAGGATGTTCTTGACTGCTGTCCAGTGATCCACTCCTGGATTACTTTGGTACCTCCCTGCTAGACTTATAGCAAGGCACACATCAGGTCTGGTACACAGCATTGCATACATGATAGAGCCTATGGCTGAAGCATAGGGAACATCTTTCATTTTCTCTCTATCTTCTGCAGTGGTCGGGCATTCAGTCTGACTCAACTTCACACCTTGTAACACAGGCAAGAACCCTTTCTTTGCTTGATCCATTTTGAACTTCTTCAAAATCTTGTCAAGGTATGTGCTTTGTGAAAGTCCAATTAAACGTCTTGATCTATCTCTATAGATCTTTATGCCTAATATGTAAGCAGCTTCACCGAGGTCTTTCATTGAAAAACTCTTATTCAAGTATCCCTTTATGCTATCCAGAAATTCTATATCATTTTCGATCAGTAATATGTCATCCACATATAATATCAGAAATGCTACAGAGCTCCCACTCACTTTCTTGTAAATACAGGCTTCTCCAAAAGTCTGTATAAAACCAAATGCTTTGATCACACTATCAAAGCGTTTATTCCAACTCTGAGAGGCTTGCACCAGTCCATAAATGGATCGCTGGAGCTTGCACACTTTGTTAGCTCCCTTTGGATCGACAAAACCTTCTGGTTGCATCATATACAACTCTTCTTCCAGAAATCCATTCAGGAATGCAGTTTTGACATCCATCTGCCAAATTTCATAATCATAAAATGCGGCAATTGCTAACATGATTCGGACAGACTTAAGCATCGCTATGGGTGAGAAGGTCTCATCGTAGTCAATCCCTTGAACTTGTCGAAAACCTTTTGCGACAAGTCGAGCTTTGTAGACAGTAATATTACCGTCAGCGTCAGTCTTCTTCTTGAAGATCCATTTATTCTCAATTGCTTGCCGATCATCGGGCAAGTCAACCAAAGTCCATATTTTGTTCTCATACATGGATCCCATCTCAGATTTCATGGCTTCAAGCCATTTTTCGGAATCTGGGCTCACCATCGCTTCTTCATAGTTCGTAGGTTCATCATGATCTAGTAGCATGACTTCCAGAACAGGATTACCATACCACTCTGGCGCGGATCTTGCTCTGGTTGATCTACAAGGTTCAATAGTATCTTGTTCTGAAGTTTCATGATCATTATCATTAGCTTCCTCACTAATTGGTGTAGGTGTCGCAGAAACAGGTTTCTGTGATGTACCACTTTCCAATAAGGGAGCAGGTACAGTTACCTCGTCAAGTTCTACTTTCCTCCCACTCACTTCTTTCGAGAGAAACTCCTTCTCTAAAAAGGATCCATACTTAGCAACGAATGTCTTGCCTTCGGATATGTGATAGAAGGTGTACCCAACAGTCTCCTTTGGGTATCCTATGAAGACACATTTCTCCGATTTGGGTTCGAGCTTATCAGGTTGAAGCTTTTTCACATAAGTATCGCAGCCCCAAACTTTAAGAAACGACAACTTTGGTTTCTTGCCAAACCATCGTTCATAAGGTGTCGTCTCAACGGATTTTGATGGTGCCCTATTTAACGTGAATGCGGCCGTCTCTAAAGCATAACCCCAAAATGATAGCGGTAAATTTGTAAGAGACATCATAGATCGCACCATATCAAGTAAAGTACGGTTACGACGTTCGGACACACCATTACGCTGAGGTGTTCCGGGTGGCGTGAGCTGCGAAACTATTCCGCATTGTTTCAGATGTAGACCAAACTCGTAACTCAAATATTCTCCTCCACGATCAGATCGCAGAAACTTTATTTTCTTGTTACGATGATTTTCAACTTCACTCTGAAATTCTTTGAACTTTTCAAATGTTTCAGACTTATGCTTCATTAAGTAGATATACCCATATCTGCTTAAATCATCTGTGAAGGTGAGAAAATAACGATATCCGCCACGAGCCTCAACATTCATCGGACCACATACATCTGTATGTATGATTTCCAATCAAATCTGTTGCTCTCTCCATTGTACCGGAGAACGGTGTTTTAGTCATCTTGCCCATGAGGCACGGTTCGCAAGTACCAAGTGATTCATAATCAAGAGGTTCCAAAAGTCCATCGGTATGGAGTTTCTTCATGCGCTTTACACCGATATGACCTAGACGGCAGTGCCACAAATAAGTTGCACTATCATTATCAACTCTGCATCTTTTGGCTTCAACATTATGAATATGTGTGTTACTACTATCGAGATTCATCAAAAATAGACCACTCTTCAAAGGTGCATGACCATAAAAGATATTACTCATATAAATATAACAACCATTATTCTCTGATTTAAATGAATAACCATCTCGCATTAAACAAGATCCAGATATAATGTTCATGCTCAACGCTGGCACCAAATAACAATTATTTAGGTCTAATATTAATCCCGAAGGTAGATGTAGAGGTAGCGTGCCGACTGCGATCACATCGACTTTAGAACCATTTCCCACGCGCATTGTCACCTCGTCCTTTGCCAGTGTCCGCTTAATCCGTAGTCCCTGTTTTGAGTTGCAAATATTAGCAACAGAACCAGTATCAAATACCCAGGTGCTACTGCGAGCTCTAGTAAGGTACACATCAATAACATGTATATCACATATACCTTTGTTCACCTTGCCATCCTTCTTATCCGCCAAATACTTGGGGCAGTTCCGCTTCCAGTGACCAGTCTGCTTGCAGTAGAAGCACTCAGTTTCAGGCTTAGGTCCAGACTTGGGTTTCTTCTCCTAATCAGCAACTTGCTTGCTTTTCTTCTTGAAGTTCCCCTTCTTCTACCCTTTGCCCTTTTTCTTGAAACTAGTGGTCTTGTTGACCATCAACACTTGATGCTCCTTCTTGATTTCTACATCCGCAGCTTTCAGCATTGCGAAGAGCTCGGGAATAGTCTTATTCATCCCTTGCATATTATAGTTCATCACAAAGCTCTTGTAGCTTGGTGGCAGTGATTGGAGAATTCTGTCAATGACGCAATCATCTGCAAGATTAACTCCCATCTGAATCAAGTGATTATTATACCCAGACATTTTGAGTATATGCTCACTGACAGAACTGTTCTCCTCCATCTTGTAGCTATAGAACTTATTGGAGACTTCATATCTCTCAATCCAGGCATTTGCTTGAAATATTAACTTCAACTCCTGGAACATCTCATATGCTCCATGACGTTCAAAACATCGTTGAAGTCCCGATTCTAAGCCGTAAAGCATGGCACACTGAACTATCAAGTAGTCATCAGCTTTGCTCTGCCAGATGTTCATAACATCTGGTGTTGCTACAGCAGCAGGCCTGGCACCCAGCGGTGCTTCCAGGACGTAATTCTTTTGTGCAGCAATGAGGATAATCCTCAAGTTACGAACCCAGTCCGTGTAATTGCTACCATCATCTTTCAACTTTGCTTTCTCAAGGAACGCATTAAAATTTAACGGAACACAGCACGGGCCATTTATCTACAATTAACATAAACAAGCAAGATACTATCAGGGACTAAGTTCATGATAAATTTAAGTTCAATTAATCATATTACTCAAGAACTCCCACTTAGATAGACATCCCTCTAATCATCTAAGTGATCACGTGATCCAAATCAACTAAACCATAACCGATCATCACGTGAAATGGAGTAGTTTTCAATGGTGAACATCGCTATGTTGATCATATCTACTATATGATTCACGCTCGATCTTTCAATCTCAGTGTTCCGAGGCCATATCTGCATATGCTAGGCTCGACAAGTTTAACCTGAGTATTCTGCGTGTGCAAAACTGGCTTGCACCCATTGTAGATGGACGTAGAGCTTATCACACCCGATCATCACGTGGTGTCTGGCACGACGAACTTTGGCAACGGTGCATACTCAGGGAGAACACTTTTATCTTGAAATTTAGTGAGAGATCATCTTATAATGCTACCATCAATCAAAGCAAGATAAGATGCATAAAAGATAAACATCACATGCAATCAATATAAGTGATATGATATGGCCATCATCATCTTGTGCTTGTGATCTCCATCTCCGAAGCACCGTCGTGATCACCATCGTCACCGGCGCGACACCTTGATCTCCATCGTAGCATCGTTGTCGTCTCGCCAATCTTATGCTTCCACGACTATCGCTACCGCTTAGTGATAAAGTAAAGCATTACAGCGCGATTGCATTGCATACAATAAAGCGACAACCATATGGCTCCTGCCAGTTGCCGATAACTCGGTTACAAAACATGATCATCTCATACAATAAAATTTAGCATCATGTCTTGACCATATCACATCACAACATGCCCTGTAAAAACAAGTTAGACGTCCTCTACTTTGTTGTTGCAAGTTTTACGTGGCTGCTACGGGCTTAAGCAAGAACCAATCTTACCTACGCATCAAAACCACAACGATAGTTTGTCAAGTTGGTGCTGTTTTAACCTTCGCAAGGACCGGGCGTAGCCACACTCGGTTTAACTAAAGTTGGAGAAACTGTCACCCGCAAGCCACCTATGTGCAAAGCACGTCGGGAGAACCAGTCTCGCGTAAGCGTACGCGTAATGTCGGTCTGGGCCGCTTCGTCCAACAATACCGCCGAACCAAAGTATGACATGCTGGTAAGCAGTATGACTTATATCGCCCACAACTCACTTGTGTTCTACTCGTGCATATAACATCAACATATAAAACCTAGGCTTGAATGCCACTGTTGGGTAACGTAGTAATTTCAAAATTTCCTATGCACACGCAAGATCATGGTGATGCATAGCAACGAGAGGGGAGAGTATGATCTACGTACCCTTGTAGATCGACAACGGAAGCATTTGGTTGATGTAGTCGTACGTCTCCACGGCCCGACCGATCAAGCACCGAAACTACAGCACCTCCGAGTTCTAGCACACGTTCAGCTCGATGACGATCCCCGGACTCCGATCCAGCAAAGTGTCGGGGAAGAGTTCCGTCAGCACGACGGCGTGGTGACGATCTTGATGTACTACCGTCGCAGGGCTTCGCCTAAGCACCGCTACAATATTATCGAGGACTATGGTGGAAGGGGGCACCGCACACGGCTAAGAATATGATCATATGGATCAACTTGTGTCTCTATGGGGTGCCCCTGCCTCCGTATATAAAGGTTCAAGAGGGGGAGGCCGGCCGGCCATCATAGGGCGCGCCAGGAGGAGTCCTACTCCCTCCGGGAGTAGGACTCCCCCCTTTTTCCTAGTTGGAATAGGATTCGTGAGGTGGGAAAAGAGAGAGAGAGAGAAGGAGGGGGGCGCCGGCCCCCTCTCTCCTTGTCCTATTCGGACTAGGGGTGGAGGGGCACGTGGCCCAGCCCTGGCCGCCTCTACTCTTCTTCCACTAAGGCCCACTAAGGCCCATATACCTCCCGGGGGGTTCCGGTAACCTCCCGGTACTCCGGTAAAATCCCGATTTCACCCGGAACACTTCCGATATCCAAATATAGGCTTCCAATATATCAATCTTTATGTCTCGACCATTTCGAGACTCCTCGTCATGTCCGTGATCACATCCAGGACTCCGAACAAACTTCGGTACATCAAAATGCATAAACTCATAATATAACTGTCATCGTAACCTTAAGCGTGCGGACCCTACGGGTTCGAGAACAATGTAGACATGACCGAGACACGTCTCCGGTCAATAACCAATAGCGGAACCTGGATGCTCATATTGGCTCCTACATATTCTACGAAGATCTTTATCGGTCAGACCGCATAACAACATACGTTGTTCCCTTTGTCATCGATATGTTACTTGCCCGAGATTCGATCGTCGGTATCCTATACCTAGTTCAATCTCGTTACTGGCAAGTCTCTTTACTCGTTCCGTAATACATCATCTCACAACTAACTCATTAGTTGCAATGCTTGCAAGGCTTATGTGATGTGCATTACCGAGAGGGCCCAGAGATACCTCTCCGACAATCGGAGTGACAAATCCTAATCTCGAAATACGCCAACCCAACATGTACCTTTGGAGACACCTATAGAGCACCTTTATAATCACCCAGTTACGTTGTGACGTTTGGTAGCACACAAAGTGTTCCTCTGGCAAACGGGAGTTGCATAATCTCATAGTCATAGGAACATGTATAAGTCATGAAGAAAGCAATAGCAACATACTAAACGATCGGGTGCTAAGCTAATGGAATGTGTCATGTCAATCAGATCATTCACCTAATGATGTGATCCCATTAATCAAATAACAACTCTTTGTCCATGGTTAGGAAACATAACCATCTTTGATTAACGAGCTAGTTAAGTAGAGGCATACTAGTGACACTCTGTTTGTCTATGTATTCACACATGTATTATGTTTCCGGTTAATACAATTCTAGCATGAATAATAAACATTTATCATGATATAAGGAAATAAATAATAACTTTATTATTGCCTCTAGGGGATATTTCCTTCACTTCAAGTGTCGTCCGAAAGGGGTGTCGTCGTCCGGTTGAGTGAACTTGTTCCTTGGGTCGCCATCTATAGAGTAGAAATGGAGAAGAGTTAGAAATGAGTAGAGAAGAGTATCATGTGGCTTTTCCAAGTGGCCGCGTCCTATAGTCAGCGTGTGATCCATCTTGTAGCGACCCGATCCCAATGGACCATAGTATCTGTGCTTAAGTGTCATCCCTGGATCGGTATTGCTGACACACACATTACTCGAGGATTTATAGCAGAGTTCAATCACACACTTATTACATCGATTGTCTCAAAAAGAGAACTTGTTACAATAATATGGATGAAGGCCATCTAAATAAGATAACTGCGGAAGCATCAAAGATAAATGAGTCCATCCAACTCCACGGCAAAACTGAGTGCATGACAACGACCTATCGCACCTTAACTGCGGAAGCATCAAAGATAAATGAGTCCATCCAACTCCACGGCAAAACTGAGTGCATGACAACGACCTATCGCACCTTACTCTTCGTCTGAAAATTTTGCAACATGATATGTTGCAGCCGTGTAGGTCAGCACATGGAATATGCCGGCAAGATAACACTATAGAGCAATGAACAAATAACAACTATCACTACATGCATGTTTGGCTGGTGGAAGCTCTAAGTTTAACATTTTGCAAAAAGCCAATTTTTTCCTACAGCAAAGGAATAGATTTTATTTAACTACAAAATTTACGTCATTAATGAGAAGGTAACCCCAACTCAATCCCAAAATAATAATTGTAACCCAACAAAATTAATTAAGTAAAGTGATGAGATCAAATCAATAATTCAAGCACTAGATACTCAGATGTCCATAACCAGGGACATGACTAATCATGATTAGTTTGTACACTCTGCAGAGGTTTGCGCACTTTTCCCCACAAGACTCGATCTCCTCCGTTGAATTTCTCGCACGGCATGATGTTTGAGAAATGGATGATCGAGACACAGTCTTTCCGAGGAGGTCTCCTTAACCGATAGATAGGCCGGTACACCTACAATCCCCTACATATGCTAGCCCATCATGAAAAGGATTCCCACAACTTACTTAACTATGCCAGAGCCCATAATGGCTTGTGAATATACACGGAAGTTTCTGAGCATGAATAATCTTATGATCCCTTTGAGCCTAGGTGGCATTCCATAGGATGATCACACAGGTACCCCGGGATCTCCTAGGACAACACTGGATTCCCCAGGTGCCCACAACCATTCCATCCAGATGTGTATTAAAGTAGCCACCTTAAGTTTCCCTTAGATAATATTACTCTCGCAGCTTTCATGAATCTCACATACCAATCCCCGTCTACGAGCATAGCAAAACAGTATGAGCATAACGTATAATATCCCAGGGTTGATAAAAGACAATAGGTACCTACCTCATCAACTACTTAACCACACCCACATGTTACCAATCCAACTCATGCAATGTTTGAGGGTTGTGACTAATGCATAAAAACTGGGTAGTAAAGGGATATGATCAAAGTGTTACTTGCCTTGCCGACGATCGGAAAACCCTAGAGATTCGTAGTAGCAAGCTTCGCACTCTGAAACTCTATCGTAAACAAACAATAGCATACATAAGCACTCAAGTATAGGATGCAAAGGTAAAATCAAAATAAAAAGATCTAAACAGAAAGTTCAAGTGAAGAGCTTTGATTTGCAAAAAGAATCAATCGAATCGGAGCTACGAAACTCAAACTATGAACAAACAAAGTTCAAATTCAAATCTGCTTGAAACCAAATTTTAAATTTTCAAAAACATGTTTAAGTTGGTTATCTGAACAGATGGGAACGTAACGAAGAATTTGGCGTTGGTTTCATTGGATTTGGATAAGCGAGCAAAAATTTGTGAGTGTTTAAAGATCAGGGACTAATCTGTAAGAAAACTAATCACGGATAGGTTCCTAGCCGAAAATAAAACTAAAAAGAAAAATCTAACGAACGAACGTTCGCTAACAGGAACTAACGAACGAAAACATTCACTAACAGATCTAAATGAACAAACGTTCGCTAATTAAACTAACCTGGTAAAATAAACCGATCTAAAAGAAAAACAGAAACTAAAAAAACCGGGGCGGGTTTTCGGCGGTTATACCAGTTCGTGAAAATAAACCGGTGGCGGATCGGATCGGCGGCGGCGGCTCCGGCGGATCGGGGTGGTGCGGTAGCGACTCAGCGAGGCGGCGCGGGCAGTAGCGAGCGGCGGCTTCGGCGGCGCGGTCGGCGGGGTGGTGTGTAGGCGGCGCGGCGGCTCGGGGCGGCGGGAGGCGGCGCGGCTTGGTGGAAGAGAGGGCTAGGGGGCGGCGGCTTATAAGGAGCCTCGGGGTGGGTCCGACTTGGGCAGGGGCCGACCGGCGGCGTGTGGCGCTCGGACTCCGGAGGAGTCCGGTTCGGGCGTGAGGTGGAAGGCGGCGGCGCGGTATGGGTCGGCTTGGCTTCGGCCCAGTCGGTCCAATTTTTTTTAATTCGGCACGAATAAAATTCCAAATAAAATAAAATAAAAATCCTAAAATTCCAGAAATAATTTTCACCGTCCTCTCTTAATATTTAGGACAAAGTGAACAATTTTCTAGGTTAAATGCATTTTTTTAAAATGCAAAATTTTCCCTAATTTAACCGAATAAAATTCAAGTAAAATATATTTTTTTCAAAATTAAATTTCCAGTATTTCCTAGCTGTTTCTGAAGAAGTCATATTATCTTCTCCCATTATTTATTTATTTTGGAAATGATTGAAAAAATAATTTCAAATAAAAAATCACTTTGATCCAATTTTCCAATTTTGGAAATTCAAAAATGGATTTTTGTAAAAACCTCCAACTCTCTCAAATGGTCCTTGAGTTGCTTAAGGTCTCTAGGATCAAAATGTCCAAATAAACCAAATTCAAAATGCACAAATCATGGATGCATATGATGGCCTAATGATTAACATCCAAATTGAAAATTAGGATGTTACATTCAATTTTGTTACTAGCAAGTCTTTTTACTCGTTCCGTAATACATCACCTCGTGACTAACTCCTTAGTCGGTTGCTTGCAAGCTTATGATGTGTATTACCGAGAGGGCCAAGAGATACCTCTCCGATACTCGGAGCGACAAATCGTAATCTTGATCTATGCCAACTCAACAAACACCTTCGGAGATACCTGTAGAGCATCTTTATGATCACCCAGTTACGTTATGACGTTTGATAGCACACAAGGTATTCCTTCAGTATCCGGGAGTTGCATAATCTCATAGTCGAAGAAATATGTATTCGACATGAAAAAGCAATAGCAATAAAACTAAATGATCATTATGCTAAGCTAACGAATGGGTCTTGTCTATCACATCATTCTTCTAATGATGTGATCCCGTTATCAAATGACAACACATGTCCATGGTTAGGAAACCTTAACCATCTTTAATCAACGAGCTAGTCTAGTAGAGTCTCACTAGGGACACCGTATTCGTTTATGTATTCACACATGTATTTAAGTTTCCGGTAAACCTTTATCATGATTTAGGAAATATAATAATAACCATTTTATTATTGCCTCTAGGGCATATTTTCATCAAGTCGACCCTGTGCGCATGGGCCCCCGAGACCCCGCGCCCACGGATTATCCAGGGAGTTGGCGCTGTAGCACCCCGTGCGCATGGGCCCAACTTACCCCGTGCGCACGGGCCCTATAGGATGAGCGGCTGAGATCGCTGTTGGGCCTCCTCTTCGCATCCACTTCGTCTCCTACCTCCCCAAGCCTATATAATTCGTACCTAGACCATATGTTAGGGTTAGCAAAGTATATGTGAGATATTTGTGATCTTTGCTTCTTCTACCTTCCCTCTTGTGGATCAAGACCCCTTTTGAAAAGAATCCTTGTGGGTTTCAAGACCTTCACAAGGAGAAGACTATTCTCAAGACCTCGCCCCTTTAGGAGTGAGAAGAACTCTATCATTGTATCTTTCCTTTAGGAGTGAAAAGAACTTTATCATTGTATCTTTCTTTTGATTGTGTTTGTGAACTTGTGGATCTTGTGTTTGCTATTCTAGTGGATTTTTCGAAAAAGAACTACTAATTCTTAACTTTTCGAGGAATCTAATTGGGTATTGTTGGTGTGATTCCCTCTTTGTGTTATTGGTGTTCATCTCCTTTTTCCCTCCAAGTGTGAAAAGATCCATCTTAGGGTTTCACCCTACAACAGAGCTCGTCCACCGTGTCGTCCTCGGCCGCGAGCTCGTCAATTTTGGTACATCGACCTCGGCCTCGCGTCGCGAGATCCGCCATCCCCCTCTAGTAGTAGTAGAAGAATGTACTCCCTTTGTTCCTAAATATTTGTCTTTCTAGACATTTCAACAAGTGACTATATACGAAGCAAAATGAGTGAATCTACACTTTAAAATATGTCTACATACATCCGTATGTGGTAGTCATTTGAAATGTCTAGAAAGACAAATATTTAGGAACGGAGGGAGTAGAATGTATGATCTTCTAGTGCACGATTTCGACCTGCAAAACAGTTCGACGTCGAACTGTAAATGCTATATACGGGTCGGTTTTTTACAGGGTCTGCTAGAGTTGCTCTAAGCAAGCGCCGTGTAGTTGACACGTGAAATAAACTCTCCATGTGGAGCCGCCGGAGATGTTTCATGGCGCAGATGGCCTTTGGAGAAGACGTAGAACGCAGGACAATCTATGTAAAAAGAAAGCGTAAAAGTATTATTTCCTTTGAGGCGAGAGGAAGCGGAAACCTAGAATTACGTCTTCAATTCATTGGGTAAACATCACGTATCCCTCCCTGTTACTGGCAGGGTAAAAACACATGGTATCTACCATACCGTCCTACACACGTCTTTTCTATTTTCTTTTCATCATCATCATATTATTCCAGGAGCACCGAGGAAGCCAGCGGCATTGCCAAACGAACAAGACGAGGCAGCGAGCGGCGGATTTGCGTCCCCAGCGGTGAAGATCCCTGCGGTGACCGGCGGTCTCGTCACCCCACGCAGCGTCGCGCCGACGGCCTCCGGTAGCGCCATCATCAGGTTCGATTCGCTGTCCCCACCGGCGCCTGGCCTGATTTGGTGCGACGGCGGCGGCGGCTCGATTCGGTGCGGCGGCAGCTTGATTCGCGGATACTGCGGCCCGATTGCGACGGCGTGCAGAGTCCCCGCTCAGCGTCGGCCGTCCGAGGGAGCGGCGAGGTGACGTGCAGCGGCGGTCTGCTCCGCGTCGCGCACGTGCAGTCACGCGGGGATCAGGCACCGGATTGCAGGTCAGGGCCCTTCCCCACTCTCTGCTTCGCCTCTTGATTTCTGACGTGGGGGTTGTGGATTCGGGAGGAGGGATTCCTGCGGCGGCGCGCGTATGTACAACCGTACGATGAACTCATCCAGCAACGGAGTTCTGTACATGATCGGTCCCCCGTCGCGGCGCTGCTTGCTTAGTTTCTTTATCTTTCGCAGCTCGGTGGAATCACGAAGGGCGCGGGGTTGGCTAGGCCCCTGCGATTTACGGTTGGTGGTGATTAATTAGGCAGCGTAGTTACAAGGGTTGATGAACAATTGGATCGTGTTATTTGCAGGGGTCATCCGTCTAGTATGTCTGTTGTTGCTTGCTAGCAATTTATGTGAGTATTTCATGGATATCTTGTTTTTTGTTCGCAATGGAGGCTATTTGCAACTTCTCAGTGCTAGTGGACTGATGAATTAATTAAAGTTCTGGTGAAGGATTGCCATAGGGTAGGGTTTGAGCGTGGAGTGGTCATTTATCATATTTTAGCAACTGACTACCAATTCTGATGCTAACTCATGGCAAAAAAGAACCTCTGCTGCCAGAGCCTTGGGCTACGTTCTCTAAAACAAGCGTCTCATCTTGGAGTGAGATATTTTGTGGTTTACTAGTTATCAGTTGGTCCAATGTATCGCGATGGTACTATTTTAATTATGGAGCAATTGTTCTGGATCAGTGGTAGCTTGCGAGAAGCTTTGATGTTGTGACTTCGTCTTCGGGTATGCTGGTCCAACTATCATCCTGACTCTGTGTTGTTTCTTGTATATGGTAGCAGGTAAGAGATCAGATAGTACAGGCTTGAAATATGACTATAGTCCTATTAGTTTTTAAAATGAGGATTACTAAACATAAGCTCGCTAGTTGTACCTCACATATTCGTGGTTCCCTTTGACTGGTCGCAAACAAATGGTTTCTCTTTAGGATTATGTGATGATTAATAACAGTCAAATGCTATGTGGTTCAGACCCCCATAATGATCTTTTTTGTGGGGATTTTTCTGGAGTGTGCATAATGTTTGACCCACAACTTACAAAATAATTGGGAGCACTAATACCTGCGCCTTACGTCTCTGAGCTTCAGCCGTGAATTGTGATTCATGTTTTCTCATACGTGTGTCACATGGACTTGTAGATCGTCTCGATGTTCTACTAATCCACATATCGTATGTGTGTCTTTCTTTATCTTAAAAAATTCCTATACGCCTTCCCTCCCTCTTTAAGGAGAGATGCAAAATAAAAAAGTGAAGTAAGGGTGCCCTGTGGGTATTTGATCTTGCTCACTGCCCCTTCTTTTCATGGAAAAAGGAAATATCAATTTCTCCATTCATTGAACCCTAGTTTGGGACTGACGGGGCTCGAACCCGCAGCTTCCGCCTTGACAGGGCGGTGCTCTGACCAATTGAACTACAATCCCCGCGGGGTGTATGGCATACCCATTCTTAAATAGAACCATAAGAAGATTCGATTCGTCTTTCGTACTCTAAGAAATAGACGAATCATATACTACAGACCCACATATTATATTATACGTGGGTATAGTGAGAGTGACATAACTAGTATGTCGTGATTTTTTATCACTAAAATGGATAATAATCCAGCCTTCAATAAGAAAAACTCTTTTGTTTGTAAGAAAGGAATGAGAGAGATATGGATTAAATTTTTTCCCCTTTTTTCTTTATCTTTTATTTCTATAGATCAGACATCTTATTTTATGGAAGAAAAACAAAAGGATTTAGTTGTTAGATTAGATGGTACATTGTGTCTTGCTGTAGTTTCTTACATTACGTGCATCATTTTATTTCTTGAATTTGCCTGGTTG
Source organism: Triticum dicoccoides (assembly GCF_002162155.2). NCBI lineage: Eukaryota > Viridiplantae > Streptophyta > Magnoliopsida > Poales > Poaceae > Triticum > Triticum dicoccoides. The sequence goes on along the minus strand of NC_041392.1, from coordinate 448,664,057 downwards.
GTATGCATTATTAGATGTAAGTGATAGAGATGGACTATTTGTTATTGGTTGCATTTGATAATTCATGGCTGTAATATGCTATTTATTTGCAGACTGCAGTAACCTACAGATTTCTGTGGTGGCAATTTCTCGTTGCTTGTGTAACATTATTCTCTACAGAAGCAAAGAATATATGGGCTGACTTTGGCATTTCATGGGAGGTTTTGAAGATGATGAACCGCCATCAAAACGGGCAAGAGCATCCTCAGTAGAATCAGCAACTTTGTCAGACATCCCCTGTTATTCTAAACCCACTAATCCTTTGGGAGGTACAATGGCTAGACCTTTGACTTCCCAAGGGAAAGAAGTTATGGTTGGTTCTAAAGGTTTAATTAAGAGGGATGAATTTGTGAGGATAATCACAAAATCTCTGTATACTCTAGGATATGAAAAAACTGGAGCTGTTCTTGAGGAAGAATCAGGTATAACACTGCATTCCCCACCAGTGAATGTTTTCAGAAAGCAGGTGCTTGATGGGAATTGGGACAGTGCCGTAGTTACCTTGAACACACTTGATCTTCTGGATGAAAACATTGTGAAGTCTGCAGTATTTTTGTTATTGGAGCAGAAATTTTTTGAACTTCTGAGAAATGGCAATGTCATGGGTGCTATGAAGACGCTGCAAAGTGAAATCTCCCCCCTTGGCATTAACAGAAAAAGAGTTCATGAAATGGCAAGTTGCTTAATTTCTTCTCCGCAAAACGTCTTGGTTGGTTTTTCAAAGCCTGGAATTGAATCTTCTAACTCACGGTTTAAGCTCCTAGAGGAATTGCAAAAGGTGCTCCCCCCTACCGTTATGGTACCTGAGAGGAGGTTAGAGAATTTAGTTGAACAGGCACTTACTGTACAACGTGAAGCTTGTTATCTACATAATTCTGTTGATGGCCTGTCACTCTATATCGATCATCACTGTGGGAGAGATCAGATACCATCTCAAGTGCTGCAGGTCAGAACTCATGCTGGTGCCCTATTTCAGTGCTTGCATTTATTACATGTTATTTGCATAGAGCTAAATCAAGGTTGCACACTTGTCGGTTGACTGGACTGGTCACGCACCAATAGAAGCAGTAGTGTCTGCTCTTTCCTTTACTACCTACTAGTAATCGTGTTCGTGCACGCATGTCCAGTTTGGCAGTAATATTAATTGTGTTTAATGCAAATGTTGTTTCCAAATTATGATCTATGCAATCAATATGTTTCCAAATTATTGATATGTGATCGATGATATATCATTGGAGCAGCGTGAGACGTTGGATATAGGTGGTTGGATGGCTCAGATCATTTGGATTCGCCAAACTCGTGCTTTTTAATTAGGAGTAGATAGATAGATAGTAGACTATGTGTCATTGCTTTTATTTGATGTCTCATCATTAGAAGTTCTGTTCTATTATCTACCCTTTCTCTTTGGATTGTATGTGCTTGCAGCCGCGAGCGTGTATGTTTGACTACTTGTATACTTTGGTTTTGCTGTTGTTGGATAGTTAAAGTGTAAAACATAGTCATCTTAACCGAAGAAGCGAAAGCCCACTTTACTTACAATATATGCATAACATATAAGCCTCTCAACTCTTGAGCATCTGTATAGCGCCACCCCTCCCCCCCTTCTGTCTTGCTATTCGAATATTTTTTACAATATATATTTAGGTTCCAAAGGGTACAAACAAATTGAGATTTGCATGAGGAAGTATTGGACTTGCTGTTTCTGTATGGACAACTGGCCGAGAAAGATAGATGTTAGCTGAGTGCAATTTTTCTATTCACGAAAACATCCTATCAGCCGAGGGTCCTGATGTGCCTTTCATTCCTAGTGTAAAACAGTAAATGCCTGTTATGTTTTGTGTTGCATGATGACACACTGTTAGATGCATACTTATCACTTGTACTACTAAATCAGAAGAAAGTAAAATTATTGCAGGTTTTGTGTGCACACAGTGACGAAGTATGGTTTCTCCAATTTTCAAACAATGGGAAGTATTTAGCATCGGCATCAAACGATAAAACTGCAGTCATATGGAAGGTATCTATGCTTCTGACTTTTGACATTCTTAATTGGTGTTAACAGTGCAGTCACTTACCCCTTACTTTCCAGTTTTGCACCCCATGTGAAAACTGGAAATTGCACTCTCTCATTCATGCTTGGCTGCTCACCTGCTATTTGTTCTGTCTGAAAATTGTTGTCCAGAATATTTTGTTACTTGTGCAAATGAAAGTGAAAGATACAAGATTGCCTTTTTTACATGATTAGTTTCATCGGAGCCTATTTGTACAATGTTTAGCTTCAGCACCAAATATATTTGATTAATATGTTTGTCAGTTTTACTCCATGATCGTGTGACCAAACACTTTTCTCTTGGCCTGTCACCGTTGAACATGGAAGTGTGTTTCTTCTGGTTACACTTCAATGAACAACTCCACAACCCTAGAGCTTTGGTCTCTATGCATGTGAGGAATGGTTAGCTTATCTGAAAGGTGTTCTGATTTTTTTTGGTGGTCACACACTTACTGTTGCTCCTTATTTTAAAATGTCAAATCTTATCTGCATAAAATTTCCATTATTTCCTTCAACACTTGAACCCATTCGAGACCCAGATGAACATGAACCCGATTTTCTGTTTTCCTCTTCCGCATTGTTCCAGGAAGCTAGCTGCATTCCACGCGTATGTTTGTTTACTGATAATGATGATGAAGTTACATTTTCACGATCACCTCGATAGTTGATGCAACACAAAACAGTCTTCTCCTTGCTTGCAGTAATGTGAGTATTCGTTATCCTAGGTTGATGAAGATGGAGAACTATTGCTGAAGCATACATTGACTGGTCATGAGAAACCAGTGATGATGGTTGCATGGAGCCCTGATGATTGCCAGCTTCTCACATGTGGAATGGAAGAAGTCATCCGGCGCTGGGATGTTGAATCTGGCGAATGTATTCATGTTTATGAAAAATATGGCGTTGGTCTGTTGTCATGTGGTTGGTTTCCAGATGAAAAGCAAATATTGTCTGGTTTAAATGATCAAAGCCTTTGCTTGTGGGATTTAGATGGAAAACAAGCAGATTGCTGGGAAGGGCAGAGGTCAACGAAAACATCTGATTTTGCTGTCTCAAAAGATGGCAAACTTATAATAAGCACCAGTAGAGATTCCGCAATTCTGTTATTCAATAGGGACACAAAACAGGAGAGGCTGATTGAAGAGGAGCATACAGTCACTTCATTTTCTCTTTCGGAAGATGGTGATTTCTTGCTTGTAAATCTTGTAAATGAGCAGATTCATTTGTGGAACATAAGGAACGATCCCATTCGAGTTAAACGGTACACTGGCCATAAGCGCAGCCGGTTTGTGATAAGGTCATGTTTCGGTGGATCTGAGCAGGCCTTTATTGCCAGTGGAAGCGAAGACGCAAAGGTATGATATATTGACTGTGGATGCAAATAAATCAATAAATTATGTTGTCCGCATCATTTCTATTATTTATTACTCCATCCCATAATATAAGATGTTATTACAACCAATATGTGAGTGTTATTATAACACTTACATTATGGGACCGAGGGAGTAGCTTCTAGATAATGCTACTCCCTCCGTTCCTAAATGTAAGTCTTTTTAGAGATTCCAATATGGACTACACATGGAGCAAAATGAGTGAATTTACACTCTAAAGTAGGTCTATATACATTGGTATGTAGTTCGTATTGAAATCTCTAAAAAGACTTGTACTCCCTCCGTTCCTAAATGTAAGTCTTTGTAGAGATTTCACTAGATGGGCTACATACGGAGCAAAATGAATGAATCCGCACTTAAAATGCATCTATATACATCCGTATGTAATTCATAGTGGAATCCCTATAAAGACTTATATTTAGGAACGGAGGGAGTACTTAGGAACGGAGGGAGTAGATTCCAGAAACTTTGGAGTTATATTTGCTACTCCCTCCGTCTCAAAATTCTTGTCTTAGACTTGTCTAAATACGAATGTATCTAATACTAAAATGTGACTTGATACATCCGTATTTAGACAAATCTAAGACAAAAATTTTGGGATGGAGGGAGTATCTTGCAAGCCAATGTTACTGGAGAACCTAGTGACTGAACTGGAAAAGCTGTCTTCTACTGTATATCTAATAAAGCATAACTGTATATACAACATTTGTGACATTTTCAGTGTCATTGGTTCAGTTTGACAACTCCGTGTCATGAATTTTCTTAATTTGTCAGGTCTATATATGGCACAGAGCTAGTGGAGATGTTATCGAGACCCTGTCTGGCCACTCGGGTGCGGTCAACTGCGTAAGCTGGAACCCTACAAATCCACATATGCTTGCATCTGCGAGCGATGATCATACCATTCGCATATGGGGGCTAAAGAAAGCCACCGTGAAGCGAAGGGACGCAGGCAGCAGCAGCGGCAGTAATGGGATCCACATGAACGGCAGCGCCAACGGCAACGGTTTCGTTCACCAGTGCAACGGGAGCCGCAGCAAGTGACAACGACATGCAGCGCTTTGCTTTCCTTCCTCCAGGAAGAACACCCTAGTCCAGCACCGGTGTAGGGGGGGAGCGGAAAACCTGCTTGGTTTTATGCATCGCCTCCCTTGTTCCATCGTGTGTCGCAATTGTCACATTTATTTCTCAATTCAAAGATGGACACAAATTCAAATATTTTTGGCGCTTAAAATAGCTTTCTTTCCTCTAATTTTGTGATGGTCGTGATGGCACCGTAGTGATGAACCCATTTCATATTTTCCCTGATTTCCTCAATTCAATGTCAAACGAAAATAAATTATGAAATGTGCACTTGGCACATCTTGCGAAATACGGGAAATCACGTTGCTACGGGCTACAGTCCATATAAATGATTTGAACAAATGATTAAGGTCGTTTGGAAGGTCAAAGCTCATCCTCATACGTCCGGATATGTTCCGACATCAAACGGGCGCATAGCCAAAATCCAACCATTTGGACAGTCAGCCCAAACTTTCCCAAATCTAGTTCATCTACTATCTACTACTACTATAAAAGAAAAGAGGGCCAGATCCAAACAATCACATCATTCATCATCCTAATCTAATGGCTCTTAATCTTTCTATGTTTAACGCTACCAATCACGCCCTTAATCGATCGCTAACCCATCCATAATCGATCGCTAACCAGCCACGCCCTTTAAAAAACATGCACGCACGATTTCTCACCCCCTCCGCACAACCTCTCGCCCCCTCTTGCTCCTCCCCGCGCCGTCCGCCGCTCGTCGCTCCTTAGCTGCGGGAGCCGGACCATCCAGAACCTTTCGTGGAAACCCAACATTTCATTATAATGAGTTAATCTAGGCGGAAGATTGTTTCTTATCACACCACCGTCGCGCCTTTCGCCGCGGGCGCCGCCCTCCTTCGCTGCGGGAGTCGCCGCAAGTCGCGGTTGCGGCTGACCGTCGCGCCCTTCGCCCTGGGACAGCTGGAGGCCGCCACCCGTCGCGTACCGGAGGAGCCGTCGCGACCGTCAGCAGCCGCCCGCCATCCTCTCCCGCCTCCTGCTCATCCTCGCCCACCTTCCGCCGCCCGCCGGTCCTCTGCCGCCCTCCTCCCGCCCATCCTCTTCTCCTCCGCCGCGAGCATGAGCAGTCGCCCGCCGGTCCTCCTCTGCTGCCCCAACAAGGTGGGAGAGCGAGAGCATCCCGCCGGCCTTCCTCTGCTGCCACTCGGAAAAACGCGAGCGCGGCCAGGTGGCGGTGTCCTCCTCTGCTGCCAACAACGACCTCATCCAGCCAGTAAGTTTTCTTTACATTGAATTGTGAATTGTTTGAACACCATGCTTGTGGTTATGTTCCTTCCAAACAAGACAATCTGATGCATACATGATCCTTCTGGTTATGATTATTTTAGTGCATAGATGATCCTTCCACACAGCAAACAAAATTAATCACCATTATTCTGGGACAATTGCCGCAGGTGAATTATCATGATCCAACGCCAATGCCACTAAAAGGTTTAGAGTCTGGTTTATGAGTATTTAAGCTCAATCTGATTTATGAGTATTTAAGCTCTTTGTATGGTTCACAAATTGTTTGCTGTCACTCCAATTACCTTTTCAATGCTCTCAAAATCCTGCACATTCCTCGGGTGGCACGAAAATTACCATCCAGAAGATTCTGAGCTTTCTGATCAAAGATATTTAGGCAATCTCACTCACAATATTTTATATCTACTCCCTCCGTTCCAAATTACTCGTCGCAAAAATGAATGTATCTAGAACTAAAATACATCTAGATACATCCATACCTACGACAAGTAATTTGGAACGGAAGGAGTACTATTTTTGCCTCCTCCCTAAGAACACCTACTTTATTTATACAGGTTCAGAGCATTCCCACTCATCACCATTCCCTGCATCTAAGGTCCATTTTGTCACAGTTTCAGATTTACTAAAACACTTAACAATTTGATTTACTCAAACATTTATGAATTGAGCTTCTCAATATTACATGACAACTCCGCATGCCTACTCTTAAGATCCCTGTGTAGCATCGTTTTGTCATTGGACTGATTTAGGATTTAAGAATTAAGCTTCTCAATATTACATCACAGCTCCGCATACCTACTTTTAAGATCCCTATGTACCATTGTTTTGTCATTCTACAGATGAGGAATCATCGTCCGTCTGCGTTAGGATCAGCCGAGCGTTCCCCATTTAAAGATCTGAACGTTAGGATGATCTCCACCGGGCCCTTAGATCCGCGCCCTGACGGGGGTGCTCACTGCTCAACCCACTATGGGTGACGGGCCCTTGTCACCTGCACTATATAAAGAGGTGGGGGCCGACGGCTCGCATCACAAGGTTCGTCCAGCGCCGTACACCCCACCTAATCCCCTGCCGATCAGGGTTAGTGCAGTGCTGACGAGAAGCGCCGCCACCACTTCGCCCACTACTCTCTGCCATCACAACAGGTCATCGTCGCCATGGCCGGCACCGGGAGCTCCTTGAGCCACAAGGTGAAGGTAGGACCACCATGATCCCTAAGCCTATCCGATCCAAAGTCTATCAATGGTATCAGACAGGTTTGGGCATAGGGTTTCTTCGGTTGAAATCAAAGGAAAAGATATTACCCCCTCCCCTGGAACCACCCTAATTGACAAGGCAAAGAACGAATCCAAACCGGAAAAAGTAGCGCCGCCATCATGGCCGCGCCGTTCCTCTCGATCCGGGCGCGCATCGGCAAGCCGAGGCGCCGGACGAAGAACCAACCCTGAAAAGGGCAAAGGATGCACCGCGGCCAAACCACTCGACGGCGGCGCGCTCACCGCAAGGTGGACGCACAGCCGGCGAGGGGGAAGGCCACGGCGCCGCCGCCGTCCGCTCCACGGCCCTCGGGCGCGAACGGGGGCAAAGGAGGGCTTGACCGCTCGTCTCTTTCTCTCTCTGTTGCTTGACTCGGGGGGAGAAATGAAGGGAGGAAAGGAAGAAAGGTGCGGCGACCTGGCACGGCGCGGTGACCGTCGCCGGCAACTGCGCGCGGCGCGGTGGCCCGGCGACCTGGACAGACACAGCCGCGTGCGGGCGAGAGCGAGAGGAAAAAGGGGCTCGCGCGACGCGTGGGGAGGGAAAGAGCAAGAGCTCGCGCGGCACGGCGCGGCGCGATGGCCGCCGTCGACGACCGGCACGACGCGGTAGCCGAGTGGCCGGAGAGAGCCGCGTGCGAGACCGACAGAGGAAACGGAAGAATAGGTTAGGGTTTTGCCCGAGCGGCGCGGCTGGACCGTTTTGATCGGGCGAGATCGGCGCTGGATCGTTGGATCGCGTCTGACGGCCGAGATCAAAACCCTAGCCTCAGCGTGGGCTTTTGGGCCGAAAAGGAGCTGCGGCTGCAGCCACGGGCGGCCCAGGCCAGGTGGAGGCGGCTCGGCTCGCGTGAGCGCTCTGGGGGAGAAGGCCGTGAGCCACTGCGGGCCTCCTGTGCCTAGGACGAGGCCGGCTGGAGTTGGCTATTCGTTTCTCCAACAAACTTTTGTTTAGAGTACAGAAAAGTAAAAGAAAATGTTCTGAGAAGTAAACAGAAAAAGTCTTTGAAAATAAAAATAGAAAAATTTCAGGAAAATAATTGTTCATGAATTTAATAAAGAAATAATAAAGTTCATGAATTTTATTTGGTCAAAGAAAAGTTTCTGTAAAGAAGAAAAAGTTAATGAATGTTTTATTCATGTTTTTCCGCTGCAAATAAAATAAAATTGTTTTTTTAAAGTGAATTGAACTAAAGTAAAAGATTAAATTGTTGTTTCTCCAATGCATTTTTGAACCAATCGGTTGAAATTGCTTAGAGAGTAAAAGAGTATAGAATTGTTTCTGAATAGATTCAGAAAGTTTCCGCTGCAAAGAAAAAGTATTATCCTCCAATTAAATTGGAACCAACGGGAATATTTAATTGGATGAACAGATTTTTGAGAGAAGTTTTTTCACTTGTGGGTGAAATCAGATTCAGATAGCTTCTGCTATAACAGTAGAAAGATATTTGATTAAAGTTTAATTATGGTATTGTTATTTTATGACCAACGTTGATGATGACAATATTATAATTCAGTGAGTCTTATAGTTAAAAGTTCAAATCTCTGATAATTTTTGTATCAAAGTGACCATTTTTCAGAGCATTTGATAAAGATTGAGAAATGTATATTAAAAGTTTTCCGCTGCAATAAAGTTGATAATGATGATTATTTTCTTAGCAAAGTCGCTTAATAGAAATTTCATCATCACATTATTTACGAGTTATATGCATTATTTCCATTTTCCGCCCAACGGTGATATGGAATTAATGTAGAAGGATGATGTTTTATTCTAATTCTGCCCAGCGGTGATTTAGAATATAAAAGAAAGTTTTTCAAAGTTTAATGTGCATATTTTTTTTAACCAGGCCAACATGGGGTTATTTTTTATGCTCATTATTGTTGATTATTGGCTAAGTTTTCTCAGACTAAAAGTTTTTCATGCTTTCATTCATGAAAGCGAATGGCTGGGTACTTGTGACCCGAAAGACGACCAAGAAAGATCATAACGTGAGGGAGTATGTTCTCTCTAAAGAATGGTTTCAAAAGAAAAGAGATAGATCATTGAGAGTTTTGGTTGACGAATGTCTTTCATGTACTCTCTATGATTTGAGATAAAACAAGCAACGTGCGTGTTTAATTTGACCAACGTCAGATCAAGCATGTGCGTCAAAGAGCATTCGGATTTATTTATAAATTTGATGATTGAATATGCAGTCAAAAGAGCCAATTCTGGCATTCATGTTCCTTACAGGGAATTACCTGCATAGCGGGAAAGAGGATTATGATAAAACCCGCATGGCGGGGAAAGTCTGGGAAAATACCTGCGTAACTAGGTAAAGTTGACATAGTATTATGTCAAAAATCCTATATGTCAGGAGAAATTCTGGCAAAGGACTTATCCTGTATGACAGGAGAAAGATATGATGACTCATGTGCTTAATGTGTCTCACTCTAGGAGAAAAGAATGGAGTAGCTATTATGCTTTCCTAGTATCGACCGTACACCTTATGTGTAATGGTCATTAAGCACTCAATAAATCCAAAGAGATTATAAGTTACAGATGAACCTAAAGATAAGAATGATATGCAAGTGTGACTTGCAAAAGTACTAATGATAAAGAACTCTGTTGAGTTTCTGAAATGAAATGAGGAAAAAGTACTCCCATACTAGTTAAAAGATAACTTCATTTTGTATGAAGAGATAACTTCATTTCGTATGAAGTAATCTGATGAATGAAGTAGATAATCGAAGTTTCCTCAATTCACAAGAGTTATCAATGATTTTCGAAATTGTGGCAGAAAAGTTCTTGCCACATTTCGAGGGGGAGAAAGAAATATGAGATAAATTAAGATTGATGAAAATCCCCTATACTTTAGATAACGTGATGAAGAATGTGATCGTCTGGGGGAGTACGACGGTCATAATCATACCCCTAAAGAAAAGAAATAGTTGTATTTTTGGATCTTTTACAGTTCCGAAAGTAGAGTAAGGAATACTAAGACGGTGCTTAAAGTGCCATAAAGAAGAAAGTTTTAACAGAATAAACCCAAATTATAAAGTTTAAAGATACGCCATTTTTAGTGAAGATGGAGTAATCTGGGGGAGCATGTTGTATGACCTATGAAACACATCCCCATATGAGACACTGATGGTCTCAAGGAATGAGAAAATCAGATACTTCTGATTACTATAAAGTCTATGTTAGTGAAATTCAAATGGAGGTTGATCCCACCTCATTTAAAGCGCTCATTCGAGCTTCGAGAAGTGCCTGCTTATCTAAATGATAAGAGACTATGTGAGATGAAATGAAATTGGTGAATCCCGACGATGTTCGGGACTAATGAGTAATTTCCAATGGAGCCAAAACAGTAGGCTGTACAGAGTCTACAAGGACAATGTGACTCCAAAGGAAATATGTAAAGGTGTAAAACACGACTTAAATCGAAAGGTTTTTGCGCGTTTTGCACTGAATAGATTACAATGAGTGTTGGTAGCACATCATGATCTGAGTTACATCAGATGAAAGATATCATGATCTGAGTTACATCAGATGAAAGTAAAGAACACATGGGATACTGCATGAAGAAGTCTTTTATGGACTAAAGCAATCAAATGTTGTTTTGGGTTAAAGAAAATGAGAGGACAATTGTATTCGTGCAAAGTTATAGAATGGGAAATTCATTTTCTAATCCTGTGCATGTGGATGAAGTCCTACTTGCTAGTGGTAATGTCAATCTACTGCGGGAGGAGAAAGAAGTTCTTGTCCTCAAAGTTCAAAAGAATGTTCTCAGTAAGTGTCTCGTTATAAATATCGAGATTCATCAAGAAAAGAATAAAATGGGGTATTAGTAATGTCGCATGGACATACTAAGAAAGGTCTCTAAAGTATGCATGCGAGAAAACCTACGCCTGTTCTTATAGTCAAGGGTAATGGAACTGGAAACTATGGTGTTCCAAGAGTTGATGAGAAAAGATTGAAAACGGATATGGTACCATATGCTTCAGTTGTTGGAAGCTCAATACATTACCCTGACGCAGTTCACATATCCAGGTTGTTTTGGCAATGTCCAGTCCATATGTAGATCACTGGAATGGAGTCAAAGATATCGGCCTCAAGCTGAAAGAAATAAGTGCTCTCAAAAGATTGTGAGTACAAAGACATGACTTGTGAAATGTATAGCAAAATCCACAATTGTCGCTAACTTTCATACTTGAAGGTTTTTGTGTGGAAAAGCTCCAAAGAATGAAACAATTATCATCAATGTGATGCAAAGATATGGTATAGCTTGATATGAGGTTGAGGGACAGGCAAAATGGTTATGAAGACTTGTACCCAGAGTTGATAATGGTTGACAACAGCGATAACCATTTTAAGTTTTTCTCTCCTATGACAACGAGTCAAGTGTTGATGCCAAATACACTGACACAGAGTTATCCGTTGTAAAGGAGAAAGTCCGGAATTATGAAGAAATGCTTGAAGCATAAAAGCAATAGACAAGTATTTGCAGATCTGCTTATTAAAGGCTTACCGCCCAGTGTGTTCGGAGAACACATAGTCGACATGGGTTTCATGGTATAGTCTAAAATTTTCCGGACAATAAAAGGGCCCAAGGTTAAAGAATTTGTTTCAAAACAGAGAGGTACGTTGTGGCTGTCTGATTCTATCGGCAATTGAGCTGTGACAATGAAACATGTTCTATGTATTGATCTGTTATGAAACGAGTAAAGTAAAAGTATACGGTCAAAAGTAAAAGTTGAGATCAAGGGGGAGAATGTTAGGATGATCTCCACCGTGTGGGCCCAACGGCCCACCGGGCCCTTAGATCCGCGCCCTGATCGGGGGTGCTCAACCCACTATGGGTGACGGGCCCCTGTCACCTGCACTATATTAAAGAGGTGGGGACCGGCGGCTCGCATCACAAGGTTCGTCCAGCGCCGTACACCCCACCTAATCCCCTACCGATCTAGGGCTAGTGCAGTGCTGACGGGAAGCGCCGCCACCACTTCGCCCACTACTCTCTGCCATCACAACAGGCCACCGTCGCCATGGCCGGCACCGGGAGCTCCTCGAGCCACAAGGTGAAGGTAGGACCACCAGGATCCCTAAGCCTATCCGATCCAAAGTCTATCACGGAAGAACACGCCTACTCATGATACTTACATATGCTCTAGGAATATATACACAGTATGCATCACACTCTTATAGTGTTGATGTCCTCAATGGTGTCCAAAAATTTCTTTGTAGAATCAAATAAGCAATGAAAAATATGAATAAGTTTATAATTTAGCTGTGTACCACAAAGAATTATGGAAACCCGATTTCAGGTGTTTTGGATATGTGTGTTCAGTTCCGTAGGCAATGGTTTACAACTGTGTGTTTTCAGATTTTTCAAATGAATTTAACCCTATGGCTAGAGCATCTTCAATGAAATGGAAACCTGTTCATTTGTCTTTACCATTAATAGTTGAATACTCCTGCTGGAATATTCAGGTCTGCTATTTACGCTTTGTGTGCTATGTTTTGCTCTCACTGTACTTCAATAAGAATATATTATTCAAATTGTTCACCGCGATGTCCTATATTTCTATGCCTGCAGGTGTGCCACCGGGAAAACAATTTCTAGATGCTAAATTGAAATGTATTGTAATATCCAGTGTCTTGCAATGTCACTCTTTCATTATTGAAGGTATGTGTTTCACAACGGAATAGAAAATCCTAAATTTTGTATGTGTGATTGTTCAACAACCACAACCTCTGCACCTCACTGTCAACCACATGCAAGCTTCCTCCTTGCTTTAGGTGAGAGCATTGATTTCATCGCCTTTTTAGCTTGCTCAGGTTGCAAGTTTGATAGGTTTCCTCAACCCAGGTTTGGAACCCCTTTGATTTTGGTTCCTTGCTACAACTCTGTACATAATTTTGTTTCTTTGTCACAATTTAATCAATCCATTTTTAGCTACAAATGCTTATCTACTACCCCTGTAAAAGGAAGAGAGGGGGCAGATCCAAATAACCAGAATCGTTTATCTAGCCGATCCAAGGGTCTAAAACATCTCTGTGTTTAAGGCAACAAGCCACTGATCAACCGATCTAATCCCCGTACCGCTTGTCATCATCAAACTAACCGCACGCCACGCGTCAACAAAAATAGAAACTGCCTGCACCTTCTGCCCCCGCCGCCCGCCGCTCGCTGCTCCTCCTCTGCCAACGCTCCTTTTCTGCCAGACGAACGGCTGCGCACGGCCAACGTCCCGCCCACCGCTGCTTCCTCACAGACGCGAGCGGATCGCCGCCGCCGCCGGCTGCTCTCCTCTTCTGCCTCACGGATGTGAGCATGGATCGCCCCGCCGCTCCTTCGAATCTGCCACACGGACATGAGCGCGGGTCGGCTACTGCCCCACAGATGCAAGAGCGGGCCGCCACCACCGCCACATTGGGGCCCTCGCCACCACGCGGGCGAACTTTGATCAGGTTTATTTTATCTTAACACCTAACATCAAGCCACCAGTTCGGTGTATCCTCATACTCTATATTTTTTGCAAGAACATGCAAGACGAGGAGCAGCGAAGGAAATCTGGTTCCATGAAACACCATGGATGGGCCTGCTTCATGTTCAGTTTCCAGTGCGGTGTACCTCATACTCATGTGATTTTTCTTTTCATAAACCATTCCAAAGAGCTTCATATTCAGTTTTCTGTTTGCTGCTTGACTGCTTCAAGTGTGTACAGATTGCACATACCAAGTTTCCTCAACTGTTCACGGACTACGGGGTGTAGGTTTCAAGTGTGTACAGATTGCATGAATCAATTTTGACTTCCGAGAATTCTGAAGCCCGCTACTCAATTTGTAGTTGGCATTTTTTAATGGGTTGTTTGGTTTCTTGAAACAACTACTCTGAACTGAAGCATGCATTTCTAAAGATCGTTTCTGTAATTATTTTCTTGCTACAAATGTACTATCTCCTAGCTTTGCCACTTTGGAGACATTTCATTAAACCGGGCCTTAACCACCTACTATAATCGGAGAGATTTTCAGAAGACTTGCTGATGCATGATTACATTGCTAATTGCTACAGTAGTCACGCAGACGCAGCTTGGTGCATTCTTCTCTTCTTTCCCTTTATATTTTCTTCATCCTTGTGCTTGTAAATTTGTAACTCAAGAGGTCACAAACTTTTGCAATCTGGAGGTATCACTTTCAGACTGGTACATATGCATGTAGCTGTTCATGAAGCATCATTTTACTAAAGTGTCCAATGTATGTTCTCTTATAATCCAGGTGCTTGATCAAGGCTGCATATGAGCTTATTAACATTGATGGTGTGCTAAATGTGATCATAAGGAACCTGGAAAAGGAGTATGTCTCTTAATGGACATCTTTCTATTTTGCATTGAACTTTGATTAATTATTTTACTGTACATTTTCCAAAATTCAAGGATTGGCTTCTTACTCATTACAAATGGTTCCGGTCTTTATTCTTAGTTTTTACAGTTACATAAAGAACAATGTTCAAATTCACTGACATGTGCATTGTGACAGTACTTCACTGTATGTTCATTATATATGCATGTAGCAATACTTCCTTTCAATCTATTCATTAGTTCGTAAGCTAGATCGTGTGCCAAGTTGCATTTACTGGACACTTGCTACTCTTTTCCTTGTGCAATTATTCAGTCCTGGTTATATTTTGTGGTATTTCTGAGTTGCATAAATGACTCGAAACATCGGGAGCTACTAAATCTTACCTGTACTAAATTTGTGCTTTTTTGTAATATCAAAATACGGTTCTCCTTCAAAGTATTATTTTTCCTTCTACTGAATATGCTTCTGGAAAAGGATCTCAACAGATCAACCAGAAGGAGAAGAGAGCAGCCAAAGAGAAGTTAAGAACAAGACACATGCTTCAGATTAACTCCTATTCCTGGACCTATATGCTTTTGCTGATTGAATTAGATAAAACAAGTATATATTTCTAAAGATTAATGGATTCTAATCGTATGATTTTGACATGCAGCTAAGTTTTCCATATGTCTGACTATTGTGTTGCCGTGCAAATATGCAGAAGGATGGTCTACCTTTTTGGGACTTGGTTTTGTGAATCGATGTGTTATCTTGAGCAAATATCTTACTATTTGTACAATGTTATAATATGAACTTTTACTATTGATATATCATACTGTATGTCGAATGTGTCAATACATATATACTTGCGGCAACTACTAACTGAAATTTATTTTTCACCTACAAAAATATATAGAATCTTCGTCCATGTTTTCATGTCGATACCTGATTTACATGTCCATACAGTTGGGCTGTTCGAGCTAACACTGCAAGGCCTTACAGTGCATCAGGGGCATCTAATAAAGTTTTTAAGTTTGTGCCTAGAACTATTATATCCATACAAGACACTTGCTTGCAGGACCATCAGAGCTGGACCTGCTAGGTAATTTTACATAATCAGCGGCTGGGCGCCCACAATCATCCATGATTTGCGTCGAAGCGAGATAAGGTTTACTCATGTTCTTATAGTTTGTTTCTCTTTTCTGTTTTGCTTGGTTGATTTTCAGTTATAGAGAAGAGTTAGAGTTGGATGGAGTATCAAACAATGGAATCAAATCATGCATGGAATTGTAAGTCAACCATATAAGCATAGACATGTTTTCAGTTTTCCAATGTATAGTGGAAGTCATTTAAGTCATTTGAAATATTAATATAGAGTTTTTTCTATTGATGTTTGCTGTGAACGATGTGAATATATTCCCTTAAAAAAATTCGTGTGAATATATTTGGATGGTTTCTTCTCAAATAAGATCTCTATCGTAGCAACAATTTGGAATAAAATATACTCCCTCTATAAACAAATATAAGACGTTTTAGATCACTAAAATTATATGTTCACACCTATACCAGTCTGAAAACTGAATAAGGATCAATTTTATTTTAGATAAATGTGCATTTGCACGTGTACGATTACTAGTATGTGAGGAAGAAATGTGGTTGTCCGTACTATCCGCCATGTTATCTTCAATATTTGGTCTCACAAAAAACCCCACCCCATAACGCTCCCCTCTTTTTTTCTGCTGGACCCTCCCCTTCCACTCGATTGCCACTATAACGGGACGTTTCTTGTTGGGGCCCTCTCATTTAAAATTAGATGATGTCCACCTCACATTCGTCATGTCGCCCTCTATCCTTCAGACCGTACTTCCCCACGAACCGCCAAAGAGGAGTCCCCCACCAACCGCCCTGATCCCCTCCTATGTTCACATTGATCCACCATCGCTGTCAAGGGGGAGGAGCTATGCACCGACCATAACGTCCTCGAGCCAAGAAGGAAGATGCAATGTCTCCTGAGCCATTGCACGTTGTAACATACATTTAAATGTCGTGCATTACCAAGAAACAAAAGTATGATGTCCATTGTTGGGCATGCAACTGATACGCCATGTTTCCGTTATTAACTCTTGAAGCAACCACCCCGCAAAAAAAACTCTTGAAGCAACGAACTAATGCATTTGTTTTTCTATCCTAACCACAAACTGTACGACTTGATGAAAAAAATAAACCGCTCGCTCATGCAATTTGCTGCAAAGTTGTCTCTAATGAAATGCAATTTGCTACATTTCCTAAAGTAGAAAACTTATTCCGGTCATACAGCCGCAACTGAACAGGCAAACCCAACCCCATCCCGCTCACTCTCAACCATCACTCTCATAACAAAATCCACAAACTCGTGTTCTAAGTGAGCTAGTGATCGACACCACCGTTGCATGCCAACAACAAGGGACAAGGGTGGCAACCGTCTTTCTATCTTAGTGCAAGTACCTCCTGGTTCTGTACTGGGCCCACCCTTCATCCCGGGCTCTATCACGAGGCGCCACGCTCACGCACTGCCACAAAAAAAGAAAGCTACGAATAGAAAATGTTTGTTCAAAGCATGAAAAATGTCAATGTCTCTTTCCTCTTCTCCCCCTCGTGCGCACATGCCCGATTTAGTGTACAAATTTATGTATCCATTAGAGAAGATAAAAAAAGACCCCCCTCACTTTCCATCTCCAATACCTCACATAAGTCTACATTTTCGTATACATCAAGTACATCTCCATTAGTAAGGTCAGAATGTGGTAAACTTTAGATCATATGTACCAGCCATGGCCTCCACAAGTATTCTAACTATGTGATACTTTCTCACACTAACAAACCAACAAAATTATCAAAAAGCACACAAATTCACCCTTTCTCATCACTATCTTTCCAAAAACAATAGAGGGGAAGCCATCATATGCATGTGTGGCATAATCAACCCTTTCTTAGTGGATTCCTTTTCTCATCACCCCCAGGGCCGAGGAGGCTCTTTTCAACAAAGATTCTTTGAGGCCAAATAACCAAAAAATATAAAAGTTCAACTCGCCAGTCTTGTAACACCGGTAGAGCAATTCTCTATCCGAGTTAACTCTTAATGGCTCCACCATTTTTTCGGTTACATTTGTCTCATCTGTAAATATAATACATCAAGTTAGAGACGACGGCTGGCAATATTGAAATCAGAGAAAAAGCCATCGTCCTACAAGCTTTTGGATAGTATATATAAAGTGCGCCTGATAAGGAAAAAAATAATTTATTAATTACAGAAAAAGTAAAAAATCCTGAAATTATTTTTGAAACAAAGTTGACCTATTTTGGTATCCGTATAAAAAATTAAGTGCGGGAATAAACTTCCGTTGACCTCAAACAAAAAGAAAATCCTAGTAGAAACCTAATGAACAGTAACTTGTATATAATGGTGATTTTTGTTTTCGTCATGTTGGAAAGTATTCCTTCATGAAACTTTTTATACGTGTACAACGTCAGGTCTTTTTGACATTTTTCAAGTCCTTTTTTTGTATATTGGGTGCACCTACAACTGAGTGCACCAAGTTCCACCAAGTTACTATTCATACGTAAGATTAACTGCTTTTCATCATACTTTTGTTTCCAGTAAATTGAGTTGATCATCTTCAACACAGGTCTCTCTCAAAGAAGTAAAATGACAACATAGTTCATTTATAACATAAATCTGCAGAAAATATGAACTATCGCAAAAGAACAGGGAAATGACACTAAGCGTAGTTGATCATAAACGAGCTCAAAGATTGGATCCATATAACAAAATAAACATCTATAGTATTGTCGGTACCACCTATCGGCTCAATTATATGAAAGATAGGGCAACAATTAACCAAGCTGGTATCCCAATGAAAATTTAGCCAAGCTGGTAGTAAAGACGATATGAACTAAAGAGTTCACGTGGAATTTTTGACCCTGTGATCTTAAGTGCACAGTGAGCTGCAACCTGAACCCGATGGTTCTGCTCCAACCAAGGCAATTTGATAGAGCCGCTCTACATTGTTACCAATAATCGGCGAGCAGCTCAATCATCTCCATCAACCTCGATGCAGGGCCCCTGTAAAAAGGAAGTGGTATGATCATGGTTGTTGTTGATCATAATAATCAACTAATTAACCATTTCTCGACAAACAAAGGACGGCGTGAATTGAAAGTACTATTGATTTATAATGATTTAAAGATTGTAAATTTTGACAGTGTGATCTGTATATGGAACTTGTGTCTGAAGCCAAGTATACTGTTGAATATGAAATTTGGCGTGCTTGTATGCGCCCTCTTGTTGAACTCTTACCCTAATTGAATAACAAATGCGACTTCATCAGGGGACTCAGATTCACATGGAACCTTATCAGAATGAAGATGGTTAGCACAATGAGAAGTCCCTTATTAGGACTACTTATTAGGTTCATGCATCCAATTCCCATCCATGATACGTGGATCCTTTAAGTTAATATACACAACATGTAAATGATTGCATCCATTTTCTTCTCCTTTTAGATCGTGACATGCAGGAAATGACAACCATATGATCATAACTACATAAAGCAACATCAACTCAAATATCATTCTGCATCAAACATCACAATGATCTCTAGCCAGAATCTTTCCACTCATATCGAAACAATGACTAACAATGAA
Source organism: Triticum dicoccoides (assembly GCF_002162155.2). Taxonomy (NCBI): domain Eukaryota; kingdom Viridiplantae; phylum Streptophyta; class Magnoliopsida; order Poales; family Poaceae; genus Triticum; species Triticum dicoccoides. Next base: position 448,644,962 of record NC_041392.1, on the reverse strand, counting down.
GGGAGCCGAGGGGGATTTGTACTACCTACTTGATGACGGTGTCCAACTGCTGCCCTTGCAGCATCTAGATAAGGCTATGGTGGTAGCACATCAGGTAGCACACCATGAACATTTTTATGCACATAATTAACATTTTTCGAATACATGATTAGCATTTCTTTAAATATGTTTTTTATGTCTACTTTTTACATAACTTTATACATTTTTATACATCAAGAGCATTATTTTATACATGTTTAACAATGTTTTATGCACGAATTTTATATATTCTCCTCCCCTCAAGAAATAAACTAATATATTCTCACATATCATTCTCGCAAGCAGAAGAAGCTAGCATTCTTTGCACCTGCCATGGGTCAAACATTTAAACACCGATTTTTTTTATTTCTTAAACACAGAGGAGAAGCACTTACTTTTGCTTGGCCAGCTTCGGCAATCCTCCCACTGTCCCATCTCCCCATTAGTATCCATCATCTTTAGTCCAATTTCCTCGCACTTCAAGCAAAAAAAATGCAGTGAGCGGAATGGATGCGGAAGAAAGGAAGGATGGAGAGTAGAACATAACCCTGGTGGCCGCCTGCCTGGTGAAGCACCGGAGCAGTGGAGGCCTGGTTCTATACAGTCGGTGTGGATGGCTCCAGTACATGAGATATGCCCGTGAGTGAGATACTTGAGGAAACTAAATCTTGTGCCATTATAACTGAAAATTTGGTTCCATGCAAAGCTCACTCACATTAAGCTCCTAAGGTTCTTGAGACAATTTCTGCTGTTAATTGCTCTCTATCAGTTTAGACATCCCTAAGAATAAGATGTTGGAGAAAATTGAACTCAAAAGAAATGTCTCGGACATGAAAGAATTTAGTTTCCTACATCTCTCAATTTCGAGCTAAACAAGTCATATGATTTTTCTTGAACATTTCAGATTTATGATTTATGTAAAAATTATGAACTATAAATAATGCCTTGGGGACTATAAATAATGCCGCTAGAACATTAATGACAATAACATTGTCGCAAATGATCTGAAGAGAAAATATAGACTCGCCAAATGGGATATTATTTGTCGACCGAAAGACCAAGGGGGTCTAGGTATCGAAAATCTTGAGGTGAAGAACAGATGTCTTCTCAGCAAATGGTTGTATAAGCTATCTGTTGAGATGGAGGCTACATGGGCACAAATTCTGCATAATAAGTACCTTCATTCCAAAACTTTATCTCAGGTGACAGTGAGGCCAATGAACTCGCCTTTTTGGAAAGGACTGATGGGAGTTAGATCAGTTTTTTTCAATCGGACAAAGTTTATTGTCGGTAACGGTACTTCTACGAGATTCTGGGAGGATACATGGCTCGGATGCCACTGTTGGGGAACGTAGTAATTTCAAAAAAATTCCTACGCACACGCAAGATCATGGTGATGCATAGCAACGAGAGGGGAGAGTATGTCTACGTACCCTCGTAGACCGAAAACGGAAGCGTTTATCAACGCCGTTGAGGTAGTCGTACACCTTCACGATCCGTCCCGATCAAGTACCGAACGTACGGCACCTCCGTGTTCAGCACACGTTCAGCTCGATGATGTTCTCGCCTTCTTGATCCAGCAAGAGGGGTGAAGTAGTAGATGAGTTCCGGCAGCACGACGACGTGGTGACGATGTTGCTGAAGAACAATCTCCGCAGGGCTTCGCCTAAGCACTACAAAAACTATTAGGGAGGATAAACTAGAGGGGACGGGGTTGCCGGCACACGGCTTGGTGTTTCTTGATGTGTCTTGGGTGCTAGCCCTACCCCTCTATTTATATGTTGAGCCTTGGGGTCGAAACTTGGAGTAAAAGCCTCCACAAAGTCGGTTTCACCCGAAAGGCAAGAGTCCTTCTCGGACTCCAGGGCTAGACGCCAGGGTTCCCGGCGTCTGGACCCAGACGCCAGGGACCCTGACGTCTGGCCCCTGGACTCCGCAAAACTTCCTTTTTGCGCTTTACAAAAACCTTGTGGGCTTTCCCCTTTGGCCCAAATCAAGTGTTCTCGTACCCAAACATTTCGGAAAACATCCGGAACCCTTTCGGAGACCAAACACTATTATCCCATATATCAAACTTTATCTCCGGACCATTCCGGAGTTCCTCGTCATGTCCGTGATCTTATCCGGAACTCCTAACAACATTCGGTTACCAACATACATAACTCATAAATACTATATCATCAACGAACGTTAAGCGTGCGGACCCTACGGGTTCGAGAACTATGTAGACATGACCGAGACACTTCTTTGGTCAATAACCAATAGCGGAACCTGGATGCCCATATTGGCTCCTACATATTCTACGAAGATCTTTATCGGTCGAACCACATAACAGCATACGTTGTTCCCTTTGTCATCGGTATGTTACTTGCCCGAGATTCGATCGTCGGTATCTCAATACCTAGTTCAATCTCATTACCGGCAAGTCTCTTTACTCGTTTCGTAATGCATCATCCCGCAACTAACTCATTAGTTACATTGCTTGCAAGGCTTATAATGATGTGCATTACCGAGAGGGCCCAGAGATACCTCTCCGACAATCGGAGTGACAAATCCTAATCTCGATCTATGCCAACTCAACAAGTACCATCGGAGACACCTGTAGAGCACCTTTATAATCACCCAGTTATGTTGTGACGTTTGGTAGCACACAAAGTGTTCCTCCGGTAATCGGGAGTTGCATAATCTCATAGTCATAGGATCCTGTATAAGTCATGAAGAAAGCAATAGCAGTAAACTAAAACGATCAAGTTCTAAGCTAACAGAATGGCTCAAGTCAATCACATCATTCTCCTAATGATGTGATCTCGTTTATCAAATGACAACTCATGTCTATGGTTAGGAAACATAACCATCTTTGATCAACGAGCTAGTCAAGTAGAGGCATACTAGTGACACTATGTTTGTCTATGTATTCACACATGTATTATGTTTCCGGTTAATACAATTCTAGCATGAATAATAAACATTTATCATGAAATAAGGAAATAAATAATAACTTTATTATTGCCTCTAGGGCATATTTTCTCCAGTCTCCCAATTGCACTAGAGTCAATAATCTAGATTACAAAGTAATGATTCTAACACTCATGGAGCCTTGGTGCTGATCATGTTTTGCTCATGAGAGAGGCTTAGTCAACGGGTCTGCAACATTTAGATATGTATGTATCTTGCAAATCTCTATGTCTCTCACCTGGACTTGATCGCGGATGGAATTGAAGCGTCTCTTGATGTGTTTGGTTCTCTTGTGAAATCTGGATTCCTTTGCCAAGGCAATTGCACCAGTATTGTCACAAAAGATTTTCATTGGAACCGATGTACTAGGTATGACACCTAGATCGGATATGAACTCCTTCATCCAGACTCCTTCATTTGCTGCTTCCGAAGCAGCTATGTACTCCGCTTCACAAGTAGATCCCGCCATGACGCTTTGTTTAGAACTGCTCCAACTGAGAGCTCCACCGTTCAATATAAACACATATCAGGTTTGTGATTTAGAATCGTCCGGATTAGTGTCAAAGCTTGCATCGACGTAACCATTTACGACGAGCTCTTTGTCACCTCCATACACGAGAAACATATCCATAGTCCTTTTCAGGTATTTTAGGATGTTCTTGACCGTTGTCCAGTGATCCACTCCTAGATTACTTTGGTACCTCCCTGCTAAACTAATAGCAAGGCACACATCAGGTCTGGTACACAACATTGCATACATGATAGAGCCTATGGCTGAAGCATAGGGAACACTTTTCATTTTCTCTCTATCTTCTGCAGTGGTCGGGCATTGAGTCTTACTCAACTTCACACCTTGTAACACAGGCAAGAACCCTTTCTTAGATTGATCCATTTTGAACTTCTTCAAAACTTTATCAAGGTATGTGCTTTGTGAAAGTCCAATTAAGCATCTTGATCTATCTCTATAGATCTTGATGCCCAATATATATATAAGCAGCTTCACCGAGGTCTTTCATTGAAAAACTCTTATTCAAGTATCCTTTTATGCTATCCAGAAATTCTATATCATTTCCAATCAACAGTATGTCATCCACATATAATCTACTACCACTATAAAAGGAAGAGAGGGGCAGATCCAAACAATCACATCCATCCATCATCAAAATCTAATGGCTCCTAATCGTTTCGTGTTTAACGCTGCAAGCCACGGAATTAAGCCACGCCCACACTATCGATCGCTAATCCTACCCGCTGCTTCGAAAAACAAAAACCGCTCCGCACGCCACACCCGCACCACACCTGCACCACGACCTCGCCCGCTCCACCTCCCAGCGGACGCCGATCCTCCCCCGTCGTCCGCCACATCCGCCGCCCGCCTATCCACTCGGCCTCCGCCGCCACCCGCCGCCCTAAATCCTCGCCCTCCTCCGCCACCGCCGCTCAGCTTGGCCTCCTCCTCCGCGCACGAGGAGGTGGAGGGTGAGCGCGGTGTCCCGGAAGGCGGCGAGGCGGAGGCGGGGGAGTAACGAGATGGCCGCCGGGTCCTGCTTCCTTGCGGTGCGGAGGGTTGAGGTGGAGGCCGGGTTCTGCTTCCTTACGGTGCGCGCGGTCGAGGTGGAGGCGGAGACGGAAGGCGGCGAGGAGGGTCGAGGTGGCCGCCGGGTTCTGCTTCCTTGCGGCGCGCACGGTGACGCCGGCTGCTGCCCACCCCCACTCGCACTCCACAAACGCACGCCTCTCCCAATTCAGGCCATCCCCGAACAGCGACCACGACACCCCACCGCTGGCCCCTTCGCGACCACACTCCCCACGATGCCTGCCGGTTCTCCGCCGCCTCGCCTAGGCCATCTTGAAACCGCCGCAGTCGCAGCTACAGTCAGGTTACCACCACTTCCTATTCTTGGTTCTGATCTCTGTATGTCCTTAGCAGTATATATACAGTTGTGGTATACTTCAATGAACTGGGAGTTGCCCGTCTGTAGCTTCATAGGTGTTGACATCTGTTGCAATTCGTATCACATTGAACCAGTTTTATATTAGTGATCTAAATGCTCTTATATTACTCCCTCCGTCCCAAAATTCTTGTCTTACATTTGTCTAGATACGGATGTATCTAACACTAAAATGTAACTAGATACATCCGTATTTAGACAAATCTAAGACAAGAATTTTGGGACGGAGGGAGTAGTTTACAGAGGGAGTACCAGCTACCCATCTATCGCATTTTATCCACCATGTCATGCTTGCTCTCTATGTTATCTTCTGTTTTTGAATGAATTTCATTTTGCTTGCTGCAATAGCAGTAGACTGATCTGTCCTCAGTTTTGAGGTTAGGCTAATTTGAGCGAAATGCAGTTAAAAGCAAGAAGCAGTTTTAACCAGCGAAACTGAATATTATTCTCTGAAGAGACATGCCTTCTTGATTGACGAACAGGTTATCCATGTTCAGGTAAATGTCATGCGTCTTTTCTGAACATTGTGGTCGTGCTCCACAATTCAGATACTATTGTCAGTTATTGTAGTGGTATAGTGTTCATTTACTACTACCCTTGTAAAAGCATGAAGTTTAGATCTTTGTGTTGTGTTGAAATTCATGCATATCTCTTTATACCGGGTTATTTGATAAGCTGTGCTATTTATGTTGAAATAATATGAAATTATATGCAAAGCTCTGGAACTTCCTTGAGTAGGTGATAGTTAAGAAGAACATAGTATGTGATGGTCCAATGAGGAAGAAATATAAGTCGACAATGCTGCTGATGGGTGGCACTGATAGTCCCAACGCCTTTGCTCTTGGATCATTATTCAAGCTTATTTTTTCCTACAACAAGAAAGAGGATGCTGAAGGAGGTATTGCAACTAGAAAGGTATCTGGTTTACAACTTGATTCTGAACTTTTTTCAAACATGCATGGTTGTTTTATCCTCTAAAGACAATATAAAAGCTTTTGCCATGTTATTACTTTTTAAAGTTCCATAAACTGAATAATCTTTATAATGCACATAAGTATTTTCATATTGAAACTGTTCATCCATTGGTAAATTCTTTTCCTACTCTTCTACATCTGAAATATTTCCAATTATCACGCTGAAAGGAAGACTTTTCTTGCTCTTCTACTGAATAAACAAGAGTGTCATAGTATGTAGCTCAATGATGCTTAGGTAGTGGTAATTATTTATTGGCATAGTGTTTGTCTGCTTCTCATCAATGAGCTCATCATGGATTTTTTTAAATGCCGAGGCATTTATTTTGTAGAGTTTGATGCTGTTATTGTTATCTAGCATCACATGATTTCATAGAATTTGACGGAAGCTATGTTGATCCCTTGCTTAAAGAATTTTTAGCAAGAAAGCAGATCCTATTTGTTTCTCATTAGTTATAGAAAAAACGAACAAGTGAACTCCAATTGCTATAATTCTTTTTTTTGCAAAAAAACTAAAATGTCATTAAGCACTGTGTAGTACTAACATATGACTGACTTATTAGTCACAAACCGTGTAGTGAAAAAGTTTGAACTATTTAGCTACCGGACAATCAGTTGGACTTCATGTCCATATGTGACCAAGTAGTTTTAGGCTGATAAGTATCACTAGAACCAGCCTGAAATTTGACCTCTCAAAACATAAAAAGCAGAAGCTTACTTCAGCAGCATGTGGTCAGTTCCCCTCACCGGCTACCATCTGTCTCAGAGTTTGGTTTTTTCGGGAGATTTCAGGATAGAAAGGCAGCTTTGGAGAGGGGTCGCAAAGATCAAGGCTATTGTGTCAAGTACTGTGCTCAAAACGTCCATCGGGTGCATCCATCTCGCCCCATTTCATCATCGATCACCAAGCGATTTACATCCACTGCGATCATGGATGACCCTGTGAGACATGCCGCCCTATTCTTCCAGATACAATGGGTCGATTAATACGGTATTTTGATATGCTAATCACGCTTCCGTTTCACTAAATTTCCAGAACAATACTACTTACCTTCTACTAATATTGTTCTGTCAACTGCAAAAATCAGAATTATCGCAACATTTTCGTGATCTGTATTCCAGCTTTTAGTATATGGTTTGTTTTAGAAGCAGATAAGTGCTGAAGGGTCGTATATAGGAATACTTGTTATGCACGTCTATCTACACTCTTCTCAGCCTAGAAATAATTATGTGCTTGCTGACTTGTTTTGCTCACATTGCCGCTGAAACTGTGAGCGGTCCTTGCATGTCTTGTGTATTCATTGAAAGCGTCTAAAATATGGAGTTGCAACATGGCTGCTAGCTGCTACTTTCATGTTAACAGAAGAAGGCCAAAGCTCTCATTTTCTAGATATGTCGAGTTTAAATATGAAGGATATTTTAAGAACGGAATTTTCAGCATCATATATCTATAGCAATTGTGTTCTGAAACGGAATTGTTGGCTCCTAATAATAGTGTACTGAATTCTCTCAAGTCCTTCCAGCTTTAGGGACTGCTCAATTGGATCTGCACAATCCAACAAAATAAATGTGCATAGTGTCTGCGACACTTTCTTCGGATCATCACGAAGGTAGTTGTAGGAGTAAAAAAGTACGTCATATTGTTTTTTCAGTACAAGCCAGAGACTGTTGAGAAAGAAAGGCTAGGACAGGTAATACTTGTTTTTACAGTACTTGTGCAAAAAGTATGTCATACTGTTTTGTTCTAGATGATTTTGATGAATTTTACAACCTTCTTTTCAGTCGTATACCCCAAGAAAATTTGCTTTCATGGGGCTTATTTAATCCAAGAACTGTGAGTAGTAGCGAACCAGACATGAAAAGTTTCAGAGAACTACGAAAACCCCGGTCAGTTTTGTCAGGATCTTGTGACCCAATTCCAGGACTCTATTGACTAAGGTAATTAATGATATATCTGTGTGATTTATCCTGTTAAAACTTTTAGTGTTCACTTAGGGGTGAGTGCAACCAGTAACTAAATTTAGACTACGAACTAGAGTAGGACAGTAAAACCAGGAGCAGGATGGAGAACACATGGGACATTGAGGACTAATGGTCAACACTTAAATCTTGCTTTACATTCAGTTCAGTTCCAAGTAGTCTGATACATAGATGGAGATGCGAGTGCTGATTTGGGGTTGATTTGGTAATTATATATTTTCCTTGATGACTGTCATTTTGTTGTCCTACATGTGCCATATGATATGCATAACAACTTGAGAGCACCTTTGCTGCTCTTGATGTGCTTCGTCATGCAGTTTTTTAAAGTGCACAAGCAAGCTTGCGAGTGATGACAACTACTATGACCTACAAACCTTGAATCAAGTTTTTTGGGGTTGAACATAGGGCACAGCGCGCTCTCCCATCTACCCAGTGAAGCGTATGAAAGAAAAAGCTACAATATACAAATCATCACCGTCATTCAGTTTGTCCAAAACTAAGAAAAGCTCTTTAAAAAAACTGGGAAAAGCTCACATGATGGAATGAGATGAGATTTCAATATCATGATTGTGTTTTATAATTTGAATGACCAAAGTAGATGATCCAGTCAGCCCGTGTTTGACAATATGAAGGGACAAGCTTGTTGATCCATTATCTGGCCAGGAAAATACAATAATTCGGAGGGCTTAGGTATGGATAATAGATCTGACCTACTCTAGCAAGGTGAGTGACTCAATTGCACATGTGCAAAATGGAAGTTTAAACTTACTTGAATCTCTTGTAGGGTTTGGGGGAGATTGTCAGCGAGCCACTGATGAAAGTCCTTTTGCAATGACAATGATAGAGAAGATTTGAAAGATCTCGCTTGGCGTGGGGCAACTTGTGTACTCCTGGATGGAGGCGCCGTCCGGTGGCAGTGGGGTGTGGCAGTTGCCACAGCTGGGCATAGCCGGGAGGCGTTGGTGTCACCATTGTGCTACATCACACATTTTTCTCGCGGCGATTGTGTTACTGTTGTTGTTATCAACAACCTACCATGACGGTCCGGGAGGTGATGAAAGTTAGCTGCAGAGGCTACACTCAGATATATGATCTTTGCGGTGAAGAAAAACATGAACAATAATGCAACTATCCCCTTTAATGGGATTATTCCATCATTGGTTATCTGATTTAATCAGAACAGGAATGCACCTGCTATGTGACTGACACAAAAATTATTGGAGGAAGTTTGCTCTCATGCTTACACAATTTTTTTATTCCTTTTCCACTATTCCTCACTGCAACCTCATGGTAGCACTATTGTTGCTCTGTAACCTGATATAGCTTTTTGATAATCTATTTATTTACTTGTATGAGCTTGAATTCTAATTCTTATTTCCATAGACCACAAGTTGTATGGGCTTATTTAACCTACTATCATGTACCCATTATTCAGTTATGTCTATTGCATTTTGTTTTTCATTAGGCTTGAAATTTTAGACCTGAAATTGATCTTCGTCAAAATTAGTTCAACTGAATGGAGCAAATATGTGATTAAGATATAACAATTCACCGATTTTACAGGGACAAGAAACCTTTTTTTGATTGTTGTTGTCATCTTCCCACACCTGCGGTAAGTACTAAAGTAGTATACTGAAATATGAGACATGTTTGCGAAGTGTCCTCTCCTTTTAGTGATTTACAGTGGTAGTATTATTGATCTCCCATGTAGTGTGCTGACCAATGAGCAACTCAAATACCTTTCCAGTAATTAAGTTGGGTAAAGAGAAAGCAGAGAACGGAATCTTGGTGAAGACATCTCAACACAGATGAGATAATGTTGCCCAAGCTGATTATTGCTTGGTTGTTATATCCCTTTTCAGTTGTATTTTTATGCATTATCGACTAGGAATAGAGAATATCTCACAATCAAATTTCAAGTGCCTGTACGAAACTCATAACATGGTTGGGCACTGTTATCCAAAACATATGTTACATTTTTCTCCATCATAATGCAACCTTTATTCGGATCATATTTTTTCTTACCAATTCTTTATTCATTTATATTACATTTATTTTCTGCTCATAGTATGTTTCTTGAGAAATCAATGGACCCTATGCCCACCATTGATCTAATCATGGTTTGTCGTTATTTACCTTTGCATGTGCAAGCAAGACGTGCATTGCACATGCAAGCTTACTAGTATTAGAAATGCTACAGAGCTCCCACTCACTTTTTTGTAAATACAGACTTCTCCAAAAGTCTGTATAAAACCATATGCTTTGATCACACTATCAAAACGTTTATTCCAACTCCGAGAGGCTTGCACCAGTCCATAAATGGATCGCTGGAGCTTGCACACTTTGTTAGCACAATTTGGATCGATAAAACCTTCAGGTTGCATCATATACAACTCTTCTTCCAGAAATCCATTCAGGAATGCAGTCTTTACATCCATTTGCCAAATTTCATAATCGTAAAATGCGACAATTGCTAACATGATTCAGACGGACTTAAGCATCGCTATGGGTGAGAAGGTCTCATCGTAGTCAACTCCTTGAACTTGTCAAAAACCTTTCGTAACAAGTCGAGCTTTGTAGACAGTAACGTTACTGTCGACGTCAGTCTTCTTCTTGAAGATCAATTTATTCTCGATGGCTCGCCGATCATCGGGCAAGTCAATCAAAGTCCACAATTTGTTCTCATACATGGATCCCATCTCAGATTTCATGGCTTCAAGCCATTTTGCGGAATCTGCGCTCATCATCGCTTCCTCATAGTTCATAGGTTCGTCATGGTCAAGTAACATGACCTCTAGAACAGGATTACCATACCACTCTGGTGAGGATCTTACTCTGGTTGACCTACGAGGTTCGGTAGCAACTTGATCTGAAGTTTCATGATCATCATCATTGGCTTCCTCACTAATTGGTGTAGGTGTCACAGGAACCGGTTTCTGTGATGGACTACTTTCCAATAAGGGAGCAGGTACAGTTACCTCATCAAGTTCTACTTTCCTCCCACTCATTTCTTTCGAGAGAAACTCCCTCTCTAGAAAGGATCCGTTCTTAGCAACAAATGTCTTGCATTCGGATCTGTGATAGAAGGTGTACCCAACAGTCTCCTTTGGGTATCCTATGAAGACACATTTCTCCGATTTGGGTTCGAGCTTATCAGGTTGAAGCTTTTTTACATAAGCATCGCAGCCCCAAACTTTAAGAAACGACAACTTTGGTTTCTTGCCAAACCATAGTTCATAAGGCGTCGTCTCAACGAATTTAGATGGTGCCCTATTTAATGTGAATGCAGCCGTCTCTAAAGCATAACCCCAAAACGATAGCGGTAAATCAGTAAGAGACATCATAGATCGCACCATATCTAGTAAAGTACGATTACGATGTTCGGACACACCATTACGCTGTGGTGTTCCAGGTGGCGTGAGTTGCGAAACTATTCCGCATTGTTTCAAATGAAGACCAAACTCGTAACTCAAATATTCTCCTTCATGATCAGATCGTAGAAACTTTATTTTCTTGTTACGATGATTTTCCACTTCACTCTGAAATTCTTTAAACTTTTCAAATGTTTCAGACTTATGTTTCACCAAGTAGATATACCCATATCTGCTCAAATCATCTGTGAAGGTGAGAAAATAAAGATACCCGCCGCGAGCCTCAATATTCATCGGACCACATACATCAGTATGTATGATTTCCAACAAATCTGTTGCTCGCTCCATAGTTCCGGAGAACGGCGTTTTAGTCATCTTGCCCATGAGGCACAGTTCACAAGTACCAAGTGATTCATAACCAAGTGATTCCAAAAGTCCATCGGAATGGAGTTTCTTCATGCGCTTTACACCAATATGACCTAAACGGCAGTGCCTGATGTCTACTACACAACCTTCTTCTTGTAGACCTTGTTGGGCCTCCAAGTGCAGAGGTTTGTAGGACAGTAGCAAATTTCCCTCAAGTGGATGACCTAAGGTTTATCAATCGTAGGAGGCGTAGGATGAAGATGGTCTCTCTTAAGCAACCTTGCAACCAAATAACAAAGAGTCTCTTGTGTCCCCAATACACCCAATACAATAGTAAATTGTATAGGTGCACTAGTTCGGCGAAGAGATGGTGATACAAGTGGTATATGGATAGTAGATAATGATTTTTGTAATCTGAAAATATAAAAACAGCAAGGTAGCTAATGATAAAAGTGAGCGTAAATGGTATTGCAATGATAGGAAACAAGGCCTAGGGTTCATACTTTCACTAGTGCAAGTCCTCTCAACAATAATAACATAATTCGATCACATAACTATCCCTCAACATGCAACAAAGAGTCACTCCAAAGTCACTAATAGCGGAGAACAAACAAAGAGATTATGGTAGGGTACGAAACCACCTCAAAGTTATTCTTTCCAATCAATTCGTTGGGCTATTCCTATAAGTATCACAAACAGCCCTAGAGTTCGTACTAGAATAACACCTTAAGACACAAATCAATCAAAACCCTAATGTCACCTAGATACTCCAATGTCACCTCAAGTATTCGTGGGTATGATTATACGATATGCATCACAAAATCTCAGATTCATCTATTCAACCAACACATAGAACCTTAAAGAGTGCCCCAAAGTTTCTACCGGAGAATCACGACGAAAACGTGTGCCAACCCCTATGCATAGGTTCATGGGCGGAACCCGCAAGTTGATCACCAAAACATACATCAAGAGAATCACGTGGTATCCCATTGTCACCACAGATACGCACGACAAGACATACATCAAGTGTTCTCAAATCTTTAAAGACTCAATCCGATAAGATAACTTCAAATGGGAAACTCAATCCATTACAAGAGAGTAGAGGGGGAAGAAAACATCATAAGATCCAACTATAATAGCAAAGCTCGCGATACATCAAGATCGTATCACCTCAAGAACATGAGAGAGAGAGAGAGAGAGATCAAACACATAGCTACTGGTACGTACCCTCAATCCCGAGGGAGAACTACTCCCTCCTCGTCATGGAGAGCACCGAGATGATGAAGATGGCCACCGGAGAGGGATTCCCCCTCCGGCAGGGTGCCGGAACGGGTCTAGATTGTCTTTCGGTGGCTACGGAGGCTTCTGGCGGCGGAACTCCCGATCTATTGTGCTCCCTGATCGTTTTAGGGTATATGGAGATATATAGGAGGAAGTAGTGCGTCAGGGGGGCCACGAGGGTCCCACGAGGGTGGAGGGCGCGCCCCCCTGCCTCGTGGCCTCCTCGTTGATCCCCTAACATGCACTCCAAGTATTCTGGGCTTCTTCTGATCCAAACATAAGTTTCGTGAAGTTTCAGGTCAATTGGACTCCGTTTGATTTTCCTTTTCTGCGAAACACTGAAACAAGGGAAAAAACAGGAACTGGCACTAGGCTCTGGGTTAATAGGTTAGTCCCAAAAATAATATAAAAGTGTATAATAAAGCCCATAAACATCCAAAGTTGATAATATAATAGCATGGAACAATCAAAAATTATAGATACGTTGGAGATGTATCAGCATCCCCAAGCTTAATTCCTGCTCGTCCTCGAGTAGGTAAATGATAAAAATAGAATTTTTGATGTGGAATGCTACCTAACATATTTATCCATGTAGTTCTCTTTATTGTGGCAAGAATATTCAGATCCATAAGATTCAAGAAAAAAGTTTAATATTGACATAAAAATAATAATACTTCAAGCATACTAACTAAGCAATCATGTCTTCTCAAAATAACATGGCCAAAGAAAGCTATCCCTACAAAATCATATAGTCTGGCTATGCTCCATCTTCACCACACAAAGTATTTAAATCATGCACAACCCCGATGACAAGCCAAGCAATTGTTTCATTATTTTTGAGATAAACAAAAACTTTATTCATTAGAGATAGCAAGTACATCGTCTGTGAGGGTTATTACAATTTCATTTACAAGTTCCTCAAACCATTCAGAAACCAACGAAAATCTAGCTAAACTCGCAAGCTTATGAGCTACTTTATTTGCTTCTCTGTTGCAGTGTTCAAATCTAGTAGCAACGAAGTCACAAGCATAATGAAAACAATCGTCGAAAATTGTCGCCGCCGCACCCGCCGACTGTCCTCTGTTCTTCATGGTATCAATCACCTCCAGGTTGTCTGAGTTAATAATAAGGTGATTACATCCCGCCCTTTGCGCCAATGTTATACCAAATTTAAGAGCTGAGGCTTCCGCCATCAACACATCATCGCAATAGTCAATCTTCCCGTTTCCCCCCGCGATAAACCTACCTTTTTCATCTCTCAAAACTGCCCCCATCGTGCCCTTAAGAAGGTCATGGTCAAAAGAAGCGTCAACGTTAAGTTTCACAAAACCCCTAGGAGGACATGACCATTCCCCCTTTTTCATAGTAACCTCGGGGGATGATGCATTTACGAAGTTTGACGTAAGCGCTAGAATCCCCATTGAAATCTGAAGTGCATTCTGAGTTGTCTCCTTGTGCACTAACTTCCTCCTTTCCCACCATAGATACCATGCTGAAACAGCAATCATTTCACGCACATTGTGATGATCCATTATCCTCAACTCTTGGTCTGGCAGAAGTAGTAGGTATTCCAGCACCGCCTCTCCAGCAAGGTCAACCTTGCAAGCTTTATCAATGATATCATCCATCCCCAGCCTGGTCCAAACCTCCTTTGCTCTACTGCAAAGGAAAAGCATATGCTTTGTATCTTCAGAACCCTCAGAGCAAGTAGGGCAAATGGGCGTGACCTTCATATGTCTATTTGCGAGCGTAACCCAACATGGAAGCGTTCCATGTAATGTACGCCATATAAATTTTTTGACTTTTGCTGGACACGATAACTTCCATATCTTAGTCCAAATAGGATTAATTGTACTTCGCCCCATCCCATTAGAATGTCTTAGTCTACTTCCGTACTGGTGGTTCCACTCCACAAAATAAGCAGACCGAACCGAGAACATACCATTTTTTGTATAACTCCAAGCAATGAAATCTGGCATATCATGTTGCGAGATTGGAATTGAGAGAATCCGTTGAACATCAATGGGCCACATTGTTTGTGTAATCAGATCTTCGTCCCAAGAATATGAAATAGGATCAATCAAATCACCCACCTTAGATAACAGTTGTCTCCCCCCTAGGTGTCACAACTTTTCTAGTATCACAATTTAGGATCCGGGCATCTTCCTAAATATTTATATTTTGTCCATTCCCCACACGCCAAATATAGCCACATTTCAGAGAATTTATGCCAGCCATAATACTTTGCCAGGTGAAAGAAGAGCCTTTCTTTTGCTTAGAATTTAACAAATCGCCATCAGGATAGTATTTAGCCCTTAGAATTGTGGCACACAAAGAATCAGGATTATCCAGAAGGCGCCATGCCTGTTTGGCTAGCAGTGCTAGATTGAAATAGTGAATATCACGAAATCCCATCCCTCCTTGGTTTTTAGGTACGCACATTTTCCACCAGGCCATCCAGTGCATCCTCCTCTGGTTCTCCTCGTATCCCCACTCCTTTACAATTTTTTTAGGAATTTTAAAGACTGACATTGCATAGGTGGGTATGGCTTGGATCACAGCCTTGAGCAGGATCTCCTTTCCCCCGGCAGACAATAATTTTTCCTTCCAGCCACTAATTTTCTTGACAATATGTTCAATCAGAAATTGGAAACAGTCTATTTTATCTACACCCACATTTGCTGGCAAGCCCAAATATTTGTCACTGAGGGCCTCTGTCATTATATTCGGCGTTATACATAATTGTTCCCTAATCTCCACCTTCGTGTTTGGGCTAAAGAAAATGCTGGATTTTTCAATGCTTACCAATTGTACCGATGCCTGACAATATAAATCTAACGCTGTTTTTAGAGCTTCCTCATTGTGTTGGTTGGCTTTCATGAGAATCAAAGAATTATCCGCAAAGAGAAGGTTTGTGATGGGCGGGGCATCTTTACAAATTTTTACTCCTGAAATAGTTCCAATCTCCTCTGCCCGTGTAAGTAGAGCATTCAATCCCTCTGTGCACAACAAGAAAAGGTATGGTGACAAAGGGTCACCCTGCCTCAAACCCCTTGTAGGCTTAAAACTCTCACTATCCTCCGCGTTAATCCTTACTCTGTATTCGACCGTTGAGATGCATTGCATAATTAAATTCACCCAATCTTGACGGAAGCCTAGTCTCAGCATAATCTCCTTCAAAAAAGGCCACTCAACTCTGTCATAAGCTTTGTGCATATCCAGTTTAATAGCACACAAGCCCTCCCTACCTTCTCTTTTATTTTTGATTGTGTGAAAGCACTCATAAGCTATCAATATATTATCCGTTATTAGTCTGCCAGGCAGAAAAGCACTCTGAGTCGGGCTTATAATATCTGGCAGGAGAACCTTCAAGCGAAGGGCCACCATCTTTGCAATTATTTTGTATACCACATTGCATAAACTGATCGGCCTAAATTGGGTTACTTTTTCCGGGGTGTTAACCTTTGGGATCATCACAATCGCAGTATCGTTCCAACCAGCTGGTATAGTACACGTATTGATGGCTTGTAGGACCTCCTCAACTAGATCGTCCCCTAGCATAGGCCAAAATCTTTTATAAAAGATAGCATGGAGTCCATCTGGCCCTGGAGCTTTTAAGTCCCCAATCTTGAATAGCGCCTTGCGAACATCTTCAGCAGTATAAGGGGCAAGAAGAGCATTGTTCATTTCAGTCGTCACTCTCCTACGAACTAGGGACAAAACCTCTTGATTCGGCTGCTGGACTTCCGACGTGAAGAGTTTTGAAAAATAATCAGTAATATGATTCTTCAGCTCCTTGCCTTCTCTCCAAATCCCAGAATCATCTAAAAGTTTCTTTATATTATTTCTCTTTTTCCTAGCCGTGGCTGCATTGTGGAAAAACGATGTATTACGATCCCCGTGCATCAACCAATTTGCACGACCCCTTTGTAGCCAGAAAATTTCCTCTTGGTCCAATAGGTTCTCAATTACCATAATAATCTCCTTTTATCGACATCGTGATTCTGTGTTCAAGGGACCACGCCTCAGTCTCTCTAACTCTTTTTCTAATTTATTAATTCTTCGCTTTGGGCCCTTGAGAGTTACATGATCCCAAGTGTGCAAATCGGCATGCACGGCTCTCGTTCGATCAGCTAGTGAAGGGCCAATACCTGCTAACTTTGCTCTTTCCCAAGAAGCCTTAACAATTTCAGTAACAGTCTCTTCCTTTAACCACCTAGCTTCAAATTGCTTCACGCACCTCTTTGGTCGTCTGAAAATATTGTCATCCAAATAATCCGTGTCCAAGACTAGTGGCCGATGATCAGAATGGACATGTTCTTCATTAATCACCGCCGCACGAGGAAATTTATGTGCCCACCCTACATTGCAAACTGCCCGATCGAGACGCTCTCGGATTTCACCTCTACTCCAAGTAAAAGGATCGCCCATGTAACCTAAGTCTTCCAGCCCACAGTCCATAAGGCAATCACGAAAGTCCCTCATCATTCCATTTGGTCTCGCATTACCGTCCTCCTTTTCTGAGGAGTATAAAATTTCATTAAAATCCCCCAAAACCAGCCAAGGGTGGTCACCCTTACTATGTAAATTACGAATATCATCCCAAGATAAATGATGCTCGTTCCAGTTCGGATGACCATAAAAGCCCGTGAATCGCCACTTTACAACATCCTCATACATAAACAGAACATCAATAAAATAAGACGATACATAGTTCAACTCAATTTTATTCGACTTATGATAAAACATAACAAGGCCACCGGCCCGACCATCACTTTCCACTACAAACAAATAATCAAAACCTAGGACACGCCGAAGCTCATCGGCTTTACACTTATTCAAATGGGATTCGGAAAGGAAAATTAACTCCACCCTTGTACGCTCCTGTAGTTCCAGAAGCTCACGAACTACCGTGTTGGAGAGCATACCACAGCAGTTCCATCCTAGGATTTTCATTTCGCCCGGCGGTCCTCCTCCTCGGAGGCCGCCGATGCACCATTCTCATCTTTTTCTTCACCCACCAACTCCACTCCTTGCGGAGTATATTCTTCCTCCTTCTCGTCTATCTCCTTTGTAACGTGCATAACACCCCCTCCTTGTCCTGTACTACCTCAACTCTACTAGTACACACCCGTTTGGATGAGGCGGTTACATCGCCATATAACATGTGCTCATAGTTGTCCATCTCTTTTTCAAAAGAGAACTCTAAGTCACTACCCGTCGGTTGGGCCCCAAAAGAATGTCCCCTTTTTTTCCCTAAAACTTTCTTACGAGCATCCTCAGCTCTGTTTGCTCCCCCTTTCTTTTTTTCTCTTTTTTGAGCTCCCCTTCATGTGGTTTTTCCCTGCACTGAACTTAAAACATAGGGCATTATTTTCTGGGTCGCCACCTGCCGTACCCATTCTTGCAGCAACAACATTTGTTAAAGCCTCCAGCACACCCGGCTGGAAAAGAAATTCATCATCCTTAGCCCCTGGGACTAGGCTGTGCATGCCCAGCGCTTGAGAGGATTTGGGCTTCAGACCCCCCAGGAGAGACTGGTTCAGACCAGTAGTGTGGCGCACCTGACCCTCCTGGTCGTGCGGTCCTCCATGGTGCGGGTGCACCAGAGGCTCTTTGCCCTGCCCATCTCGCTCGCCAGAATCAGCTGGCGCACCTGCCTGGTCCTCCCGACCAAGTGCTGCGTCAGCCGGAACAGGCGCCATGAGCCCCCGCTCCCGGCCCTCCTGGCCGAGTGTCAACTTGACGGATGAGGCGGCCCCTTTATCCGAGACCGTGAGTCCTCTCACGGCAATGGCCACCTTGACGACGTCCATGGTCTTGGCGGTGTTGTTGACGGTGCCTGAAGAAGAATTCTTGCCGTCGCGAAGATAGTTCCCGAAGAGGAGACCCCTCTTACTAGCTCCTTGGCTCTTCCAGTAGGGTTCTACACTCAGATTTCTAGGATAACAAACAACCCTCTTATCACGAGGGATTTTACAAAACCTCTCAGAAGTGTGGCCAACAATGCCACAACACTCGCAGTACAGGGGAAGCTTTTCATACTTTACATCATACTTAAAAACCTTAGAACTACCTAGAGGTGTAAACTCTACAGAACACTTTAGAGGTTCATGCAGTAATATCTTGACACGCACCCGCAGGTATTTATCAACGGTTACATGGTTTTGGTGAGAAACCTCCAACACCTCACCTAGTTGATCCTCAAGAGACCTCCCTATACTCTCAGTCTTAAGCTTGAATGGAAGATCGCGTACCTGGACCCATATGGCCATGACACCAAGGTCGACCTCTGCTGGGTCCCCCTTGCCGTCGAACTCGGCGAAGATGAGACCGTCACGCTTGAAATGCCAAGGCTGCGCCTTTAGCACAAATCGACGATCGTTTTCAGCAGCGAGATTGAGGATAAACCTCCCGTCCACGCTGTCCACCTCTTGGATGGTGAACTCCCCTTGGTTCTTCCAGGCCGTGTTCCGAAGGTCATCGACAATGACCCTCGGATTGACCTGGAAAGGGGAGAGGAGGCACCCCACCACTAGGAATCCACTGACGGCCTTGCGGGCAGCCTCCAAGTTAATGACGAGAGGACGGCCCTCTCCCTGGCCACGCCCCAGGATCATCGAACTCGGCTGGACATGCGGCACTAGGTGGGAGGAGGAGCCAACATGGTCGAGCGCCGGCTGGGAGCAAGTACCCGTCGATGCAGCCGTCGTCCCCCCGGAACCCACCACAGTCACAGGTTTCTTCCCCACCTCACTGCTCACAAGCTCTCCCTGTCCCGCCATAGTACAGGCTAGTTCACGGCAAGAGGTGGACTGTGCAGAGAGAAGATGGGTGTGCTTGGGATCAAGAGAAGATGGATGACAGCCGCTCCCGAGTCCCCAGATATAGCAAGCAACAAATCCTTCCCAAACAACCTCAGGAACGAAATTGATGTAATTAAAAGTGAATAAACAGCCATGAATGAGCAGTTTCCTAATAACTGCTCCAAGAATTCCTCCCTTTCCCTCAAATGAATCCCCAAAGGCAGGAAACAAAATTGAAACAACCTTCAATCCCGGCTGCAATCTGATTCTACAATCCTGAAGGAATAAATAACTAGCCTTATCTACTGAAACTATCTCTAAAGAACCGGCGGAAACCACGCCCACCCCCTGCGAGATACACTCTTCCGATCCCGCGAGGGGCGCGGTCGCTCCTCTCCTAATCACCTCCCCTGATCTCGACGGAATCTCACCTGCCAACAAATCAGCTATCTCCTTCGCTCTTTTTCTCGACCGGATCAAGACTTGGTCCCGATCTGTCGCTCCCCGAAAGATCCGCCTCGATCTTTCCTTGATTTGCTCCCACTCCCTCCCGCTGAAGAGAACCAGCTCGTGCCCCCCTCCAGGAATCAATCGCCTCTGCACCAACGGATTTGCCGGTGTCGAGGCCGTCGTCTCACCCATCATCGCCGCCAGATCGCCTTGGCGGTCGTGGGAGCCCCCGAGGTTTTTTTTTGTAAAGTAGTAGAGTCGTCCTCCAAGTACTCCAAGCAATTGTTTCATACTTTTGATGTTCTCAAACTTTTTCAATCTTCATGCAATACATGAGCGTGAGCCATGGACATAGCACTATAGGTGGAATGGAATGGTGGTTGTGGAGAAGACAAAAAGGAGAAGATAGTCTCACATCAACTAGGCGTATCAATGGGCTATGGAGATGCCCATTAATAGATATCAATGTGAGTGAGTAGGGATTGCCATGCAATGGATGCACTAGAGCTATAAATGTATGAAAGCTCAACAAAAGAAACTAGTGGGTATGCATCCAACTCGCTTGCTAACGAAGACCTAGGGCATTTTGAGAAAGCCCATCATTGGAATATACAAGCCAAGTTCTATAATGAAAGATTCTCACTAGTATATGAAAGTGACAACATAGGAGACTCTCTATCATAAAGATCATGGTGCTACTTTGAAGCACAAGTGTGGTAAAAGGATAGTAGCATTGCCCCTTCTCTCTTTTTCTCTCATTTTTTATTTTATTTTATTTTTTATTTGGGCCTTTCTCTCTTTTTTTATGGCCTCTTTTTTTCTCTTTTTTTATTTGGGCTTCTTTGGCCTTTTTTTATTTTTATTTTGTCCGGAGTCTCATCCCGACTTGTAGGGGAATCATAGTCTCCATCATCCTTTCCTCACTGGGACAATGCTCTAATAATGATGATCATCACACTTTTATTTACTTACAACTCAAGAATTACAACTCGATACTTAGAACAAAATATGACTCTATATGAATGCCTCCGGCGGTGTACCGGGATGTGCAATGACTCATGGGTGACATGTATGAAAGAATTATGAAAGGTGGCTTTGCCACAAATACGATGTCAACTACATGATAATGCAAAGCAATATGACAATGATGAAGCATGTCATAATAAACGGAACAGTGGAAAGTTGCATGGCAATATATCTCGGAATGGCTATGGAAATGCCGTAATAGGTAGGTATGGTGGCTATTTTGAGGAAGGTAAATTGTGGGTTTATGGTACCGGCGAAAGTTGCGCGGTACTAGAGAGGCTAGCAATGGTGGAAGTGTGAGAGTGCGTATAATCCATGGACTCAACATTAGTCATAAAGAACTCACATACTTATTGCAAAATTCTATTAGTTATCGAAACAAAGTACTAGCGCATGCTCCTAGGGGGATAGATTGGTAGGAAAAGACCATCGCATGTCCCCGACCACCACTCATAAGGAAGACAATCAATAAATAAATCATGCTCCGATTTCATCACATAACGGTTCACCATACGTGCATGCTACGGGAATCACAAACTTCAACACAAGCATTTCTCAAATTCACAACTACTCAACTAGCACGACTCTAATATTACCATCCTCATATCTCAAAACAATCATCAAGTATCAAACTTCTCATAGTATTCAATGCACTTTATATGAAAGTTTTTATTATATCCCTCTTGGATGCCCATCATATTAGGACTAAATTCATAACCAAAGCAAATTACCATGCTGTTTAGGACTCTCAAAATAATATAAGTGAAGCATGAGAGTTCATCTATTTCTATAAAATAAAACCACCACCGTGCTCTAAAAAGATATAAGTGAATCACTAGAGCAACAACAAACTACTCCGAAAGATATAAGTGAAGCTCAATGAGTAGTTGAATGATTATGCAACTATGTGAAGACTCTCTAACAATTTAAGAATTTCAGATCTTGGTATTTTATTCAAACAACAAGCAAAACTAAATAAAATAAAATGATGCTCGAAGCAAAACACATATCATGTGGCGAATAAAAATATAGCTCCAAGTAAAGTTACCGATGAACGAAGACGAAAGAGGGGATGCCTTCCGGGGCATCCCCAAGCTTAGGCTCTTGCCACTCCTTATTCCATAGTCCATCAAATCTTTACCCAAAACTTGAAAACTTCACAACACAAAACTTAACAGAAAACTCGTAAGCTCCGTTAGTATAAGAAAGAAAATCACCATCATAAGGTACTGTAATGAACTCATTCTAAATTCATATTGGTGTAATATCTACTGTATTCCAACTTCTCTATGGTTCATACCCTCCGATACTACTCATAGATTCATCAAAATAAGCAAACAACACAATGAAAACAGAATCTGTCAAAAACAGAACAGTCTGTAGTAATATGGATCAAACGTATACTTCTGGAACTCATAAAATTCTCAAATAAATTTCTGGAGGTGAGGAATTTATCTATTAATCATCTTCAAAAATAATTAACTAAATAGCACTCTCCAAATAAAAATGGGAGCAATTCTCGTGAGCGCTAAAGTTTCGGTTTTTTACAGCATGATCGCAAAGACTTCACCCAAGTCTTCCCAACGGTTCTACTTGGCACAAACACTAATTAAAACATAAAACCACATCTAAACAGAGTCTAGATGAATTATTTATTACTAAACAGGAGCAAAAAGTAAAGAACTGGAATGAAATTGGGTTGCCTCCCAACAAGCGCTATCGTTTAACGCCCCTAGCTAGGCATGATGATTTCAATGATGCTCACATAAAATATAAGAATTGAAACATAAGATAGCATCATGAAGAATATGACTAGCACATTTAAGTCTAACCCACTTCCTATGCATAAGGATTTTGTGAGCAAACAACTTGTGGGAACAAGAATCAACTTGCATAGGAAGGTAAAACAAGCATAACTTCAAAACTTTAAGTACATAGAGAGGAAACTTGATATTATTACAATTCCTACAAGCATATATTCCTCCCTCATAATAATTTTCAGTAGCATCATGAATGAATTCAACAATATAACCATCACATAAAGCATTCTTTTCATGATCTACAAGCATAGAAATTTTATTACTCTCCACATAAGCAAAATTCTTCTTATGAATAGTAGTGGGAGCAAACTCAACAAAATAATTATCGTGTGAGGCTTAATCCAATTGAAAACTAAAATCATGATGACAAGTTTTATGGATATCATTATTCTTTATAGCATACAAGTCATCACAATAATCATCATAGATAGCAACTTTGTTCTCATAATCAATTGGAACCTCTTCCGGAATAATGGATTCATCACAAAATAAAGTCATGACCTCTCCAAATCCACTTTCATCAATATAATCATCATAAATAGGAGGCATGCTATCATCATAATAAATTTACTCATTGATAACCCACAAGTATAGGGGATCGCAACAGTTTTCGAGGGTAGAGTATTCAACCCAAATTTATTGATTCGACACAAGGGGAGCCAAAGAATATTCTCGGGTATTAGCAGCTGAGTTGTCAATTCAACCACACCTGGAAACTTAATATCTGCAGCAAAGGTAGCAAAGTAATATGATAGTGGTGATAACTGTAGCAAAAATTAACAATAGTAAAAGTAATGTTTTTGGTATTTTGTAGTGATGATAGCAATAGCAACGGGAAAGTAAATAAGCGAAGAACAATATGTGGAAAGCTCGTAGGCAATGGATCGGTGATGGAGAATTATGCCGGATGCGGTTCATCATGTAACAGTCATAACCTAGGGTGACACAGAGCTAGCTCCAGTTCATTGATATAATGTAGGTATGTATTCCGAATATAGTCATACGTGCTTATGGAAAAGAACTTGCATGGCATCTTTTGTCCTACCCTCCCGTGGCAGCGGGGTCCTTACGGAAAGCAAGGGATATTAAGGCCTCCTTTTAATAGAGAACCGGAACAAAGCATTAACACATAGTGAATACATGAACTCCTCAAACTACGGTCATCACCGGTAAGTATCCCGATTATTGTCACTTCGGGGTTAACTGATCATAACACATAATAGGTGACTATAGACTTGCAAGATAGGATCAAGAACACTCATATATTGATGAAAACATAATAGGTTCAGATCTGAAATCATGGCACTCGGGCCCTAGTGACAAGCATTAAGCATAGCAAAGTCATAGCAACATAAATCTCAGAACATAGTGGACACTAGGGATCAAACCCTAACAAAACTAACTCGATTACATGATAGATCCCATCCAACCCATCACCGTCCAGCAAGCCTACGATGTAATTACTCACGCACGGCGGTGAGCATCATGAAATTGGTGATAGAGGATGGTTGGTGATGACTATGGCGATGGATTCCCCTTTCCGGAGCCCCGAACGGACTCCAGACCAGCCCTCCCGAGAGGTTTTAGGGCTTGGCGGCGGCTCCGTATCGTAAAACACGATGATTTCTTCTCTCTGATTTTTTTATCCCCGAAACTCAATATATGGAGGTGGAGTTGGAGTCGGAGAGGCAACAGGGGGCCCACGAGGTAGGGGGGCGTGCCCCCCACCCTCGTGGCAAGGTGGTGACCCCCCTGGCCTTCATCTTTGGCAGGTATTTTTCTTATTTTCTGAAAAGTGTCTCCGTAAAGTTTCAGGTCATTCCGAGAACATTTGCTCCTACACATAAATAACACCATGGTAATTCTGCTAAAAACAACGTCAGTCCGGGTTAGTTCCATTCAAATCATGCAATTTAGAGTCCAAAACAAGGGCAAAAGTGTTTAGAAAAGTAGATACGTTGGAGACGTATCACTCATCAAAACTTGGGGGACAAAAAATATCATACTCATCAAGCATAGCTTCCCCAAGCTTGTGGCTTTGCGTATCATTAGTATCATGGATATTCAAGGAATTCATCGCAATCATGCTCATCATTCAAATATTTAGTGCCAAACATTCTAATGCATTCTTCTTCTAGCACTTGAGCACAATTATCGTAATCCTTATTCTCACGATAGGTATTAAAAAGATAAAGCGTATGAGGCAAACTTAATTCCATTTTTTATTTTTTTTATAAACTAAACTAGTGATAAAACAAGGAACTAAAAGACTCGATTGCAAGATCTAAAGATATAACTTCAAGCACTCACCTCCCCGGCAACGGCGCCAGAAAAGATCTTGATGTCTACTACACAACCTTCTTCTTGTAGATGTTGTTGGGCCTCCAAGTGCAGAGGTTTGTAGGACAGTAGCAAATTTCCCTCAAGTGGATGACCTAAGGTTTATCAATCCGTAGGAGGCGTAGGATGAAGATGGTCTCTCTCAAGCAACCCTGCAACCAAATAACAAAGAGTCTCTTGTGTCCCAAACACACCCAATACAATGGTAAATTGTATAGGTGCACTAGTTCGGCGAAGAGATGGTGATACAAGTGGTATATGGATAGTAGATAATGATTTTTGTAATCTGAAAATATAAAAATAGCAAGGTAACTAATGATAAAAGTGAGCATAAATGGTATTGCAATGATAGGAAACAAGGCCTAGGGTTCATACTTTCACTAGTGCAAGTCCTCTCAACAATAATAACATAATTCGATCACATAACTATCCCTCAACATGCAACAAAGAGCCACTCCAAAGTCACTAATAGCGGAGAACAAATAAAGAGATTATGGTAGGGTACGAAACCACCTCAAAGTTATTCTTTCCAATCAATTCGTTGGGCTATTCCTATAAGTGTCACAAACAGCCCTAGAGTTCGTACTAGAATAACACCTTAAGACACAAAACAATCAAAACCCTAATGTCACCTAGATACTCCAATGTCACCTCAAGTATCCGTGGTTATGATTATACGATATGCATCACAAAATCTCAGATTCATCTATTCAACCAACACATAGAACCTCAAAGAGTGCCCCTAAGTTTCTACCGGAGAATCACGACGAAAACGTGTGCCAACCCCTATGCATAGGTTCATGGGCGGAACCCGCAAGTTGATCACCAAAACATTGATGACCCACAAGTATAGGGGATCTATCGTAGTCCTTTCGATAAGTAAGAGTGTTGAACCCAACGAGGTGCAGAAGGAAATGACAAACGGTTTTCAGCAAGGTATTCTCTGCAAGTACTGAAATAAGTGGTAACAGATAGTTTTGTAATGAGATAATTTGTAACGAGCAACAAGTAACAAAGTAAATAAAGTGCAGCAATGTGGCCCAATCCTTTTTGTAGCAAAGTACAAGCATGTTTATATAAGGAAAAGTGCTCCCGAGGACACATGGGAATATCGTCAAGCTAGTTTTCATCACATTCATATGATTCGCGTTCGGTACTTTGATAATTTGATATGTGGGTGGACCAGTGCTTGGGTGCTGTTCTTACTTGAACAAGCATCCCACTTATGATTAACCTCTATTGCAAGCACCCGCAACTACAACAAAAGTATTAAGGTAAACCTAACCGTAGCATGAAACATGTGGATCCAAATCAGCCCCTTACGAAGCAACGCATAAACTAGGGTTTAAGCTTCTGTCACTCTAGCAACCCATCATCTACTTATTACTTCCCAATGCCTTCCTCTAGGCTCAAATAATGGTGAAGTGTTATGTAGTCGATGTTCACATAACACCACTAGAGGCTAGACAACATACATCTCATCAAAATATCGAACGAATACCAAATTCACATGAGTACTAATAGCAAGACTTCTCCCTTGTCCTCAGGAACAAACATAACTACTCACAAAGCATATTCATGTTCATAATCAGAGGGGTATTAATATGCATAAAGGATCTGAGCATATGATCTTCCACCAATTAAACCAACTAACATCAACTACAAGGAGTAATTAACACTACTAGCAACCTACTAGCACCAATCCCGGACTTGAAGACAAGAATTGGATACAAGAGATGAACTAGGGTTTTGAGATGAGATGGTGCTGATGAAGATGTTGATGGAGATTGCCCTCTCCTGATGAGAGGAGCGTTGGTGATGACGATGGCGATGATTCCCCCTCCGGGAGGGAAGTTTCCCCGGCAGAACAACTCTGCCAGAGCTCTAGATTGGATCCGCCAAGGTTCCGCCTCGTGGCGACGGAGTTTCGTCCCGAAAGGTTGCTTCTTATTTTTTTTCTCGACGAAAGACTTCATATAGGAGAAGATGGTCATCGGAGAGCCACCAGGGGGCCCACGAGGCAGGGGGGCGCGCCCTAGGGGGGGGGGCGCCCCCACCCTCGTGAGAAGGGTGTGGGCCCCATGGTCTTCATCTTTGGCGAGGATTTTTCATTATTTATTATAAGGTGTTCCGTGGAGTTTCAGGACTTTTGGAGTTGTGCAGAATAGGTCTCTAATATTTGCTCATTTTCCAGCCCAGAATTCCAGTTGCCGGTATTCTCCCTCCTTATGTAAACCTTGTAAAATAAGAGAGAAAAGCCATAAGTGTTGTGACATAATGTGAAATAACAGCCCATAATGCAATAAATATCGATATAAAAGCATGATGCAAAATGGACGTATCAACTCCCCCAAGCTTAGACCTCGCTTGTCCTCAAGCGAAAAGCCGAAATCGAAAAATATGTCCACATGTTTAGAGATGAAGGTGTCGATAAAAATAAAATACGGACATGAGGGCATCATGATCATTCTTATAATAGCAACTTATATAATTTTTGTCATATGATCTCTAATGCTAGAGTAATAATTCAATCACAATATCAAGTATGAATCGTAAACTTCATTGAAAACTAACAAACTACAATCTCGGTCATTGAAGCAATTGCAGTTTATCATAACATAGGAAAGAGTCAATGTATAAGAGCTTTTCAGCAAGTCCACATACTCAACTATCATATAATCTTTCACAATTGCTGACACTCGCGCAATACTTATGGGTATGGAGTTTTAATCGGACACAGAGAAAGATAGGGGCTTATAGTCTTGCCTCCCAACGTTTTACCTCAAGGGTAATGTCAACAGTAATAGTTCATGAAAACTCACATCCAATTAGCCATATATACTAGGATCTTTCCAACATACTGTGCTTGCCAAAGGATAAAGTGTAAAAAGGAAGGGTGAGCATCACCATGACTCTTGCATAAGGTAGAAGGTAATGATAAAAGATAGGCCCTTCGCAGAGGGAAGCAGAGGTTGCCATGCGCTTTTATGGTTGGATGCACAAAATCTTAATGCGAAAGAACGTCACTTTATATTGCCCCTTGTGATATGAACCTTTATTATGCAGTCCATCACTCTTATTACTTCCACATCACAAGATCGTATAAAGCTTATTTCTCCCACACCAATCAATCATACATATTTAGAGAGCAATTTTTATTGCTTTGCACCGATGACAACTTACTTGAAGGATCTTATTCAATCCATAGGTAGATATGGTGGACTCTCGTGGCAAAACTGGTTTAAGGGTATTTGGAAGCACAAGTAGTATCTCTACTTGGTGCAATGAATTTGGCTAGCATGAGTGGGAAAAGCAAGCCCAACATGTTGGAAGATCCAAGACAATATAATTTATCGCAGATGTAAGAAAACATAACCCATTACGTTGTCTTCCTTATCCAATGTCAACTCTTTAGCATGTCATATTTTAATGAGTGCTCACAATCATAAAAGATGTCCAAGATAGTATATCTATATGTGAGGACCTCTCTTTCTTTATTACTTCCTATTGATTGCAACCATGACCAAAACTATGCTTGTCAACTCTCAACAACTTTTATTCATCATACTTTTTCTATGTGAGCTCATTACTCTCCATGAGATCCATATGATCTCTTTGTTTCCTTTTTATTACTTTCTCTTTTCTTTTATTCACTTAGGATCATGGCAAAATAATCAAGCCCTTGACTCAACACTAATCTTTATTATATAGCTCACGGACTCAATTACATAGAAGGATAATAAAGCAAAACTCACAACTAGATCATGCCATAAACTTTATACTACTAGATAAAAATACTACTAATAGGATCTGTTGTGACGTAGCAGAAATTCAAAATTTTCTACACATCACCAAGATCAATCTATGGAGTAATCTAGCAACGAGGGGAAGGAGAGTGCATCTACATACCCTTGTAGATCACTAAGCGGAAGCGTTCAAGTGAACGGGGTTGATGGAGTCGTACTCGCCGTGATCCAAATCACCGATGATCCTAGTGCCGAACGGACGGCACCTCCGCGTTCAACACACATGCAGCCCGGTGACGTCTCCCATGCCTTGATCCAGTAAGGAGAGAGGGAGAGGTTGGGGAAGACTCCGTCTAGTAGCAGCACGATGGCGTGGTGGTGGTGGTGGAGGAGCGTGGTACTCCAGCAGGGCTTCGCCAAGCACCGCAAGAGACGAGGAGGGAGAGGGGTAGGGCTGCGCCAAGAAGGAGATGTTCTCGTGTGTATGGCAGCCCAAAACCCCACTATATATAGGGGAAAGGGAGGGGCTGCGCCCCCACCTAGGTTTCCACCCCTAGATCCCATCTAGGGGGGGCAAGGGGGGAGAGAGGGGGGCGCACCACTAGGTGGGCCTTAGGCCCATCTGAGCCTAGGGTTTCCCCTTTTTTTCTTCTCTCTTCGCCTTGGGCCCTGGTGGGGGGGCGCACCAGCCCACCAGGGGCTGGTCCCCTCTCACACTTGGCCCACGCAGCCCTCTGGGGCAGGTAGCCCCACCTGGTGGACCCCCGGGACCCTCCCGGTGGTCCCGGTACGTTACCGATAGCACCCGAAACTTTTCCGGTGACCAAAATAGGACTTCCCATATATAAATCTTTACCTCTGGACCATTCCGGAACTTCTCCTGATGTCCGAGATCTCATTCGGGACTCTGAACAACATTCGGTAACCACATATATCTATTCCCTATAACCCTAGCGTCATCGAACCTTATGTGTGTAGACCCTACGGGTTCGGGAACCATGCAGACATGACCGAGACACCTCTCCGGCCAATAACCAACAGCGGGATCTGGATACCCATGTTGGCTCCCACATGTTCCACGATGATCTCATCGGATGAACCACGATGTCGAGGATTCAACCAATCCCGTATTCAATTCCCTTTGTCTAGCGGTATTGTACTTGCCCGAGATTCGATCGTCGGTATCCGATACCTTGTTCAATCTCGTTACCGGCAAGTCTCTTTACTCGTTCCGTAACACATCATCCCGTGATCAACTCCTTGGTCACATTGCGCATATGATGATGTCCTACCGAGTGGGCCCAGAGATACCTCTCCGTCACACGGAGTGACAAATCCCAGTCTCGATTCGTGCCAACCCAACAGACACTTTCGGAGATACCCGTAGTGTACCTTTATAGCCACCCAGTTACGTTGTGACGTTTGGCACACCCAAAGCATTCCTACGGTATCCGGGAGTTGCACAATCTCATGGTCTAAGGAAATGATACTTGACATTAGAAAAGCTTTAGCATACGAAGTACACGATCTTTGTGCTAGGCTTAGGATTGGGTCTTGTCCATCACATGATTCTCCTAATGATGTGATCCCGTTATCAACGACATCCAATGTCCATGGTCAGGAAACCGTAACCATCAATTGATCAACGAGCTAGTCAACTAGAGGCTTACTAGGGACATGGTGTTGTCTATGTATCCACACATGTATCTGAGTTTCCTATCAATACAATTATAGCATGGATAATAAACGATTATCATGAACAAGGAAATAACCAATTTATTATTGCCTCTAGGGCATATTTCCAACAGGATCGAACTAAGGAAAACGGTAAAGATAAAGGTGAGGGTGATACGATACCGGGGCACCTCCCCCAAGCTTGGCGGTTGCCAAGGGGAGTGCCCATACCCATGTTATTATATCTCCTTGGTTGGTGAATAAGGTGGAGGTATTGTTGATGATGGATAGTCGCACATCGAGCGTAGGAGGTCTTCTAACTTGCGGATAATGCCCTTGAGTGCGAGGATATGCTCCTTCAACAAAATATTTTCACGTGTGAGATACTTATTTTGTATACGAGCCAACTCAATCATCTTGAAAGCTTCGATTTCTGTAGGGGTAAGAAGATTATGATCCAGTTGAAGGGTGTCTTCTATTGCTGGGACTTGGTCCTCCACGGCCTTCTTGATCCCTTCATCCTTATTGATATCCATAGGTTCTTCTCTCTTTAGCTCTATCTTCATTAGCCAAGCATCATTGCCCTCATGGTTGGAGGAGGGAGACGACATAGTGCCTGGTCTTGAAAACCCTGACAGAAAATAGCTCGAAACAAAGAGAAGAGATTTTTGCGTGATACGGGAGTCAAAACCCCCGGAATATTATATAATTAATTTTTACCGACCAAAATACGTATCGTGCAAGAAAACGGAGTCCGAAAGGCACACGAGGAGCTCACGAGGTAGGGGGGCGCGCCCTCCACCCTCGTGAGGCCCTCGTGTCCTTCCCGGACTGCTACTTAATTTTCTATTTTTCTAAATATTCCAAAACAGAGAAATATTGCCTTAAATTTTTTTTGGAGTCGGTGTACTTACCGTACCACATACCTATTCCTTTTCGGAGTCTGAAACGTTCTGGAAAGTGTCCCTTATGTATTCCTCCGGGGTTACAGTTTCAATAATATTGGTTTCAACATTTATGGGATTACCTGAGATATAATGTTTGATTCTTTGATCGTTTACCACCTTCGGATTTGTGCCTTCGAAGTTGTTGATTTTTATGGCACCAGAATGATAGACCTCCTCAATAACATAGGGGCCTTCCCATTTAGAGAGAAGTTTCCCTGCAAAAAATCTTAAACGAGAGTTGTATAGCAATACATAATCACCTACATTAAACTCACGCTTTTGTATCCTTTTGTCATGCCATCTTTTAACCTTTTCTTTAAACAACTTGGCATTTTCATAAGCTTGGGTTCTCCATTCATCAAGTGAGCTAATATCAAATAACCTCTTTTCACCAGCAAGTTTGAAATCATAGTTGAGCTCTTTAATAGCCCAATATGCCTTATGTTCTAGTTCGAGAGGTAAGTGACATGCTTTTCCATATACCATTTTATACGGAGACATACCCATAGGATTTTTATATGCAGTTCTATAGGCCCATAATGCATCATCAAGTTTCTTGGACCAATTCTTTCTAGACCTATTGACAATCTTTTGCAAAATTAATTTGAGTTCTCTATTACTCAATTCTACTTGACCACTAGACTGTGGGTGATACGGAGATGCAATTCTATGATTGACGTCATATTTAGCAAGCATTTTACGGAAAGCGCCGTGAATAAAATGTGAACCACCATCAGTCATTAAATATCTAGGGACTCCAAACCTCGGAAAAAATAACTTCTTTAAGCATTTTAATAGAAGTGTTATGATCAGCATGACTAGTTGGAATAGCTTCTACCCACTTAGTAACATAATCAATAGCAACTAAAATATGTGTATATCCATTAGAGGTAGGAAAAGGTCCCATATAATCAAAGCCCCAAACATCAAACGGTTCAATAACAAGTGAATAATTCATAGGCATTTCTTGACGTCTACTAATATTACCAATTCTTTGACATTCATCACAAGATAGGACAAACTTACGGGCATCCTTGAAGAGAGTAGGTTAATAAAAACCGGATTGCAATACCTTATGTGCAGTTCTATCTCCCGTGTGGTGTCCTCCATAAGTTTCGGAGTGGCACTTACATAGGATCTGTTCATGTTCATGCTCAGGTACACAACGTCTAATAATACCATCTACTCCTTCTTTATAAAGATGTGGGTCATCCCAAAAGTAATGTCTCAAATCATAGAAGAACTTTTTCTTTTGTTGGTATGTGAAGCTAGGTGGTATAAATTTAGCAACTATGTAATTAGCATAATCAACATACCAAGGGGTACTACGAGAAGTACTTATGACATTTAATTGTTCATCAGGAAAACTATCATCAATAGGTAGTGGGTCATCAAGAACATTCTCTAACCTAGATAAGTTGTCTGCAACGGGGTTTTCAGCTCCTTTTCTATCAACAATATGCAAATCAAATTCTTGTAGCAAGAGAACCCATCTGATAAGTCTAGGTTTAGCATCTTTCTTTTCCATAAGATATTTAATAGCATCATGATCAGTGTGGATAGTTACTTTAGAATCAACAATATAAGGTCTGAACTTATCACAAGCAAATACAACTGCTAAAAGTTCTTTTTCAGTGGTAGCATAATTTCTTTGAGCATTGTCTAGAGTGTTACTAGCATAATGGATAACATTTAGTTTCTTATCAACTCTTTCCCCTAAAACAGCACCTACAGCATAATCACTAGCATCACACATAATTTCAAAGGGTAAATTCCAATCAGGTGGCCGAACAATAGGTGCAGAGACTAATGCTTTCTTAAGTATTTCAAATGCTTCTACACAATCATCATCAAAGACAAATGGTATATCTTTTTGTAATAAATTAGTCAGAGGCTGAATTTTTTTTGAGAAGTCCTTGATGAACCTCCTATAAAATCCGGCGTGACCAAGGAAACTTCTTATACCTTTGATGTCCTTGGGACATGGCATCTTTTCAATAGCATCAACCTTGGCTTTATCAACTTCATTACCTTTTTCAGAAACTTTATGCCCCAAGACAATACCTTTGTTAACCATAAAGTGGCACTTTTCCCAATTCAAGACAAGATTAGTTTCTTCACAGCTCTGCAAAACTCGATCAAGATTGCTCAAGCAATCATCAAAAGAAGACCCATAGACGAACCAAAAGTCAGAGAATATAGCCATCATGCATCTTTGAAAGGTAGCAGATGCATTACATAAACCAAAAGGCATACGTCTATAAGCAAAAGTACCAAAAGGGCATGTAAAAGTAGTCTTTGATTGATCTTTAGCCGACACAGGTATTTGAGAGAAACCAGAATAACCATCTAGAAAGCAGTAATGTGTATGTTTGCATAATCTTTCTAGCATTTGATCGATAAAAGATAAGGGGTGATGATCTTTCTTAGTAGCCTTATTTAATTTGCGGAAATCAATTACCATCCTATAACCGGTAATAATTCTTTATGGAATCAATTCATCTTTATCATTAGGAACAACAGTAATACCTCCCTTCTTAGGGACACAATGAACATGACTTACCCACTGACTATCAGCAACGTGATAAATTATACCTGCCTCTAGAAGCTTTAGTATTTCTTTTCTTACCACTTCTTTCATTTTAGGATTCAGACATCGTTGAGGATCACGAACTAGTTTGGCATCTGCTTCCAAATTTATTTTATGTTGACATAGAGTGGGACTAATGCCCTTAAGATCATCAAGAGTATATCCAATAGCAGCACGGTGCTTCTTCAGAGTTTTCAATAATCTTTCTTCTTCATGCTCTGAAAGGTTAGCACTAATAATAACAGGATATATCTTCTTTTCATCAAGATAAGCATATTTAAGATTATCAGGCAACGGTTTAAGCTCAAACATGGGATCACCCTTAGGTGGAGGAGGATCCCCTAGGATTTCAACAGGCAAATTGTGTTTTAGCATAGGTTCTTGTTTAAAGAATACTTCATCTATTTCCCTTCTTTCATTCATAAACATATCATTCTCATGGTCTAGCAAATATTGTTCTAAAGGATCATTAGGAGGTACGACAATAGAAGCAAGGCCAATAATTTCATCCTTACTAGGCAATTCTTCTTCACGGTGTTGTTTACTAAATTTAGAGAAATTAAACTCATGAGTCATATCATCCAAGCCAATAGTAACAACATTCTTTTCGCAGTCTATCCTAGCATTAACTGTATTCAAGAAGGGTCTACCAAATATAACGGGACAAAAGTTATCTTGTGGAGAACTAAGAACAAGAAAATCAGCAGGATATTTAGTTTTCCCGCACAAGACTTCAACATCTCTAACAATTCCCATTGCTGAAATAGTATCTCTATTAGCAAGTTTAATTGTGACATCAATATCTTCTAACTCAACAGGTGCAATTTCATGCTTGATTTCTTTATACAAGTCATAAGGTATAACACTAGCACTAGCACCCATATCACATAAGCCATGATAACAATGATCTCCTATTTTAACAGAAATAACAGGCACACCTACCACAGGTCTATG
This sequence comes from Triticum dicoccoides, assembly GCF_002162155.2. Lineage (NCBI taxonomy): Eukaryota > Viridiplantae > Streptophyta > Magnoliopsida > Poales > Poaceae > Triticum > Triticum dicoccoides. The sequence continues at coordinate 448,609,715 of NC_041392.1, read as the reverse complement.
TTTATCTTTAGCACAAGGTTTAGCAATTCTAGCAGTTTCACCGCATAACTGAATAACATGCCCATCAATATTATCAGACAAGAGCTCTTTAACAATAGCAATATTAGGTTCAACTTTAACTTGCTCAGGAGGTGTATATGTTTTAATATTACTTTTACGAACTACAGTTGAAGCTTTAGCATGATCCTTTATCCTAACAGGGAAAGGTGGTTTCTCAACATAAGAAGTAGGAACAATAGGATCATTATAAGTGACATTCTTTTCTTCAACTTTAATAGGTGCAACTACTTTTACTTCTATGGGAGGATGATATTTAAACCACTTAAGGGAGATCAACATAAGTAGCAAAAGATTCACAGAAACAAGCTACTATCTCAGAATCAAGTCCATATTTAGTGCTAAACTTACGGAAAACATCGGTATCCATGAAAGATTTAACACAATCAAACTTAGGTGTCATACCTGACTCCTTACCATTGTCGAGGTCCCAATCTTCAGAGTTGCGTTTAATTCTATCCAATTAATCCCATCTAAATCCAATAGTCTTCATCATAAAAGAGACATCACAAGAAGTATCAAGCATGGTGCGATTGTTATCAGAAAGCCGAGCATAAATTTTTTGAAGAATTGTTTCTCTTGGAAGATCATGATTGGGGCATGAATATAACATTGATTTAAGCCTCCCCCAAGCTTGAGCGATGCTTTCTCCTTCACGAGGCCAAAAATTATATATATATAATTGCGATCACGATGAAGATGCATAGGGTAATACTTTTGATGAAATTCCAATTCCAACCTTCTATAGTTCCATGATCCCATATCATCACATAGCCTATACCATGTCAATGTGTCTCCCTTCAAAGATAAAGGGAATACCTTCTTCTTAGCAACATCATCGGAAATACCTACAAGCTTAAATAATCCACAAACTTCATCCACATATATTAGGTGTTCATGAGGATGCTTTGTTCCATCTCCTGTAAAAGGATTAGCTAGCAGTTTTTCTATTATACTCGAAGGATACTCATAAGGAATTTCATTTTCAATAGGTTCAGTAGGTTGAGGAGCAACTATGTGCTCTACTGGTCGGGGTGAAGATACCCCGAACAAGCCCTCAGAGGATTACTTTCCATAGTAACAAGTGACAGTAAATTTCAGCACACTATATAAATTTTTCCCTACCAAAGGCACTTCACTCCCCGGCAACGGCACCAGAAAAGAGTCTTGATGACCCACAAGTATAGGGGATCTATCATAGTCCTTTCGATAAGTAAGAGTGTCGAACCCAACGAGGAGCAGAAGGAAATGATAAACGGTTTTCAGCAAGGTATTCTCTCCAAGTACTGAAATAAGTGGTAACAAATAGTTTGTAATGAGATAATTTGTAACGAGCAACAAGTAACAAAAGTAAATAAAGTGCAGCAAGGTGGCCCAATCCTTTTTGTAGCAAAGGACAAGCATGGACAAACTCTTATATAAGGAAAAGCGCTCCCGAGGACACATGGGAATATCGTCAAGCTAGTTTTCATCACGTTCATATGATTCACGTTCGGTACTTTGATAATTTGATATGTGGGTGGACCGGTGCTTGGGTGATGTTCTTACTTGAACAAGCATCCCACTTATGATTAACCTCTATTGCAAGCATCCACAACTACAACAAAAGTATTAAGGTAAACCTAACCATAGCATGAAACATATGGATCCAAATCAGCCCCTTACGAAGCAACGCATAAACTAGGGTTTAAGCTTCTGTCACTCTAGCAACCCATCATCTACTTATTACTTCCCAATGCCTTCCTCTAGGCCCAAATAATGGTGAAGTATTATGTAGTCAACGTTCACATAACACCACTAGAGGCTAGACAACATACATCTCATCAAAATATCGAATGAATACCAAATTCACATGACTACTAATAGCAAGACTTCTCCCTTGTCCTCAGGAACAAACGTAACTACTCACAAAGCATATTCATGTTCATAATCAGAGGGGTATTAATATGCATAAAGAATCTGAAGATATGATCTTCCACCAATTAAACCAACTAGCATCAACTACAAGGAGTAATTAACACTACTAGCAACCTACTAGCACCAATCCCGGACTTGAAGACAAGAATCGGATACAAGAGATGAACTAGGGTTTTGAGATGAGATGGTGCTGATGAAGATGTTGATGGAGATTGCCCTCTCCAGATGAGAGGAGCGTTGGTGATGACGATGGCGATGATTCCCCCTCCGGGAGGGAAGTTTCCCCGACAGAACAGCTCTGCCGGAGCTCTAGATTGGACTCGCCAAGCTTCCGCCTCATGGCGGCGGAGTTTCTCCTGAAAGGTTGCTTCTTTTTTTTTCTCGACGAAAGACTTCATATAGGAGAAGATGGTCATCGGAGAGCCACCAGAGGGCCCACGAGGCAGGGGCACCCCCACCCTCGTGAGAAGGGTGTGGGCCCCCTGGTCTTCATCTTTGGCGAGGATTCTTCATTATTTATTATAAGGTGTTCCGTGGAGTTTCAGGACTTTTGGAGTTGTGCAGAATAGGTCTCTAATATTTGCTCCTTTTCCAGCCCAGAATTCCACCTGCCGGGATTCTCCCTCCTTATGTAAACCTTGTAAAATAAGAGAGAATAGCCATAAGTATTGTGACATAATGTGAAATAACAGCCCATAATGCAATAAATATCGATATAAAAGCATGATGCAAAATGGACGTATCAAACATACATCAAGTGAATCACGTGGTATCCCATTGTCACCACAGATACGCACGGCAAGACATACATCAAGTGTTCTCAAATCTTTAAAGACTCAATCCGATAAGATAACTTCAAAGAGTAAACTCAATCCATTACAAGAGAGTAGAGGGGGAAGAAAACATCATAAGATCCAACTATAATAGCAAAGCTCGCGATACATCAAGATCGTATCACCTCAAGAACACGAGAGAGAGAGAGAGAGAGAGAGATCAAACGCATAGCTACTGGTACATACCCTCAGCCCCGAGGGAGAACTACTCCCTCCTCGTCATGGAGAGCACCGGGATGATGAAGATGGCCGCCGGAGAGGGATTCCCCCTCCGGCAGGGTGCCGGAACGGGTCTAGATTGGCTTTCGGTGGCTACGGAGGCTTCTGGCGGCGGAACTCCCGATCTATTGTGCTCCCCGATCGTTTTAGGGTATATGGAGATATATAGGAGGAAGAAGTGCGTCAGGGGGGGCACGAGGGTGGAGGGCGTGCCCAGGGGGGTGGGCGCGCCCCCCTACCTCGTGGCCTCCTCGTTGATCCCCTAACGTGCACTCCAAGTCTTCTGGGCTTCTTCTGATCCAAAAATAAGTTCCGTGAAGTTTCAGGTCAATTGGACTCCGTTTGATTTTCCTTTTCTGCGAAACACTGAAACAAGGGGAAAAACAGGAATTGGCACTGGGCTCTGGGTTAATAGGTTAGTCCCAAAGTGTATAATAAAACCCATAAACATCCAAAGTTGATAATATAATAGCATGGAATAATCAAAAATTATAGATACGTTGGAGACATATCAGGGCCACAAATAAGTTGCACTATCATTATCAACTCCGCATCTTTTAGCTTCAATATTATGAATATGTGTATCACTACTATCGAGATACATTAAAAATAGACCACTCTTCAAGGGTGCATGACCATAAAAGATATTAATCATATAAATAGAACAACCATTATTCTCTGATTTAAATGAATAACCGTCTCGCATCAAACAAGATCCAGACATAATGTTCATGCTCAACGCTTGCACCAAATAACAATTATTCAGGTCTAAAACTAATCCTGAAGGTAGATGTAGAGGTAGGGTGCCGACGGCGATCACATCGACTTTGGAACCATTTCCCAAGCGCATCGTCACCTCGTCCTTAGCCAATCTTCGCTTAATCTGTAGTCCATGTTTCGAGTTGCAAATATTAGCAACAGAACCAGTATCAAATACCCAGGTGCTACTGCGAGCTTTAGTAAGGTACACATCAATAACATGTATATCACATATACCTTTGTTCACCTTGCCATCCTTCTTATCTGCCAAATACTTGGGGCAGTTCTGCTTCCAGTGACCAGTCCCTTTGCAGTAGAAGCACTCAGTCTCAAGCTTAGGTCCAGACTTGGGTTTCTTCTCTTGAGCAGCAACTTGTTTGTCGTTCTTCTTAAAGTTCCCTTTCTTCTTCCCTTTACCGTTTTTCTTGAAACTGATGGTCTTATTGACCATCAACACTTGATGCTCCTTCTTGATTTCTACCTCCGCAGCTTTTAGCATTGCGAAGAGCTCGGGAATCGTCTTATCCATCCCTTGCATATTATAGTTCACCATGAATCTCTTGTAGCTTGGTGGCAGTGATTGAAGAACTATGTTAATGACACATTAACAGGAAGATTAACTCCCAGTTGAGTCAAGTGGTTATGGTACCCAGACATTCTGAGTATATGTTCACTGACAGAACTATTCTCCTCCATCTTGCAGTTGTAGAACTTATTGAAGACTTCATATCTCTCAGTCTGGGCATTTGCTTGAAATATTAACTTCAACTCCTGGAACATCTCATATGCTCCATGACGTTCAAAACGTTGTTGAAGTCCCGGTTCTAAGCCATAAAGCATGGCACACTGAACTATCGAGTAGTCATCAGCTTTGTTCTGCCAGACGTTCATAACATCTGGCGTTGCTCTTGCAGCGGGTTTGGCACCTAGCGGTGCTTCCAGGATGTAATTCTTCTGTGCAGCAATGAGGATAATCCTCAAGTTACGGACCCAGTCCGTGTAATTGCTACCATCATCTTTCAACTTTGCTTTCTCAAGGAACGCATTAAAATTCAACGGAACAACAACATGTGCCATCTATCTACAACAACATAAACAACAACAACAACAACAACAACAACAATAACAACAACAACAAAGCCTTTAGTCCCAAACAAGTTGGGGTAGGCTAGAGGTGAAACCCATAAGATCTCGCAACCAACTCATGGCTCTGGCACATGGATAGCAAGCTTCCACGCACCCCTATCCATAGCTAGCTCTTTGGTGATACTCCAATCCTTCAGGTCTCTCTTAACGGACTCCTCCCATGTCAAACTCGGTCTACCCCACCCTCTCTTGACATTCTCTGCACGCTTTATCCGTCCGCTATGCACTGGAGCTTCTGGAGGCCTGTGCTGAATATGCCCAAACCATCTCAGACGATGTTGGACAAGCTTCTCCTCAATTGGTGCTACCCCAACTCTATCTTGTATATCATCATTCCAGACTCGATCCTTCCTCGTGTGGCCACACATCCATCTCAACATACGCATCTCCACCACACCTAACTGTTGAACATGTCGCCTTTTAGTCGGCCAACACTCCGCGCCATACAACATTGCGGGTCGAACCGCCGTCCTGTAGAACTTGCCTTTTAACTTTTGTGGCACTCTCTTGTCATAGAGAATGCCAGAAGCTTGGCGCCACTTCATCCATCCGGCTTTGATTCGATGGTTCACATCTTCATCAATACCCCCATCCTCCTGCAACATTGACCCCAAATACCGAAAGGTGTTCTTCCGAGGTACCACCTGGCCATCAAGGCTAACCTCCTCCTCCTCACACCTAGTAGTACTGAAATCGCACATCATGTACTCGCTTTTAGTTCTACTAAGCCTAAACCCTTTCGATTCCAAGGTTTGTCTCCATAACTCTAACTTCCTATTTACCCCCGTCCGACTATCGTCAACTAGCACCACATCATCCATAAAGGGCATACACCATGGGATATCTCCTTGTATATCCCTTGTGACCTCATCCATCACCAATGCAAAAAGATAAGGGCTCAAAGCTGACCCCTGATGCAGTCCTATCTTAATCGGGAAGTCATCGGTGTCAACATCACTTGTTCGAACACTTGTCACAACATTATTGTACATGTCCTTGATGAGGGTAATGTACTTTGCTGGGACTTTGTGTTTCTCCAAGGCCCACCACATGACATTCCGCGATATCTTATCATAGGCCTTCTCCAAGTCAATGAACACCATATGCAAGTCCTTCTTTTTCTCCCTATATCTCTCCATAAGTTGTCGTACCAAGAAAATGGCTTCCATGGTCGACCTCCGAGGCATGAAACCAAGCTGATTTTTGGTCACGCTTGTCATTCTTCTTAAGCGGTGCTCAATGACTCTCTCCCATAGCTTCATTGTATGGCTCATCAGCTTAATTCCACAGTAATTAGTACAACTCTGAACACCCCCCTTGTTCTTGAAGATTGGTACTAATATACTCCGTCTCCATTCTTCTGGCATCTTGTTTGCCCGAAAAATGAGGTTGAAAAGCTTGGTTAGCCATACTATCGCTATGTACCCGAGACCTTTCCACACCTCAATGGGGATACAATCAGGGCCCATCGCCTTGCCTCCTCTCATCCTTTTTAAAGCCTCCTTCACCTCAGACTCCTGGATTCGCCGCACAAAACACATGCTGGTCTCATCAAAGGAGTCTCCCAGTTCAATGGTAGAACTCTCATTCTCCCCATTGAACAGCTTGTCAAAGTACTCCCGCCATCTATGCTTAATCTCCTCGTCCTTCACCAAGAGTTGGCCTGCTCCGTCCTTAATGCATTTGACTTGGCCAATATCCCTCGTCTTCCTCTCTCGGATCTTGGCCATCTTATAGATGTCCCTTTCACCTTCCTTCGTGCCTAACCGTTGGTAGAGGTCCTCATATGCCCGACCCCTTGCTTCACCAACAGCTCGCTTTGCGGCCTTCTTCGCCATCTTGTACTTATCTATGTTGTCTGCGCTCCTATCCAGGTATAGGCGTCTGAAGCAATCTTTCTTCTCTTTAATCGCCTTCTGGACATCATCATTCCACCACCAGGTATCCTTATCTTCGCTTCTCCTTCCCCTGGACACTCCAAACTCCTCCGAGGCCACCTTACGAATGCAAGTCGCCATCTTCATCCACACATTGTCCGCATCCCCTCCTTCCTCCCAAGGGCCCTCCTTAATGACCCTCTCCTTGAACACCTGAGCTGCCTCCCCCTTGAGCTTCCACCAATTCGTTCTAGCGACTTTGGCACTCTTATCCCGCTAGAGACGAATCCGAAAGCGGAAGTCAGCAACCACCAGCTTATGCTGGGGTACAACACTCTCTCCAGGTACTATCAGGTACTAAGTTCATGATAAATTAAAGTTCAATTAATCATATTTAAGAACTCCCACTTAGATATACATCCCTCTAATCATCTAAGTGATTACGTGATCCAAATCAACTAAACCATGACCGATCATCACGTGAAATGGAGTAGTTTTCAATGGTGAACATCACTATGTAGATCATATCTACTATATGATTCACGCTCGACCTTTCGGTCTCAGTGTTCCGAGGCCATATCTACATATGCTAGGCTCGTCAAGTTTAACCCGAGTATTTCTGCGTGTGCAAAATTGGCTTGCACCCGTTGTATGTGAACGTAGAGCTTATCACACCCGATCATCATGTGGTATCTCGGCACGACGAACTTTGGAAACAGTGCATACTCAGGGAGAACACTTGTACCTTGAAATTTAGTGAGAGATCATCTTATAATGCTACCATCAATCAAGCAGAATAAAACATCACATGCAATCAATATAAGTGATATGACATGGCCATCATCATCTTGTGCCCATGATCTCCATCTCCAAAGCACCATCATGATCACCATCGTCACCGACGCGACACCTTGATCTCCTCGTAGCATCATTTTTGTCTCGCCAACTATTGCTTCTACGACTATCACTACCGCTTAGTGATAAAGTAAAGCAATTATAGGGTGATTGCATTGCATACAATAAAGCGACAATCATATGGCTCCTGCCAGTTGCCGATAACTCTGTTACAAAACATGATCATCTCATACAATAAAATATAGCATCATGCCTTGACCATATCACATCACAACATGCCCTGCAAAAACGGTCCTCTACTTTGTTGTTGCAAGTTTTACGTGGCTGCTACGGGTTGAGCAAGAACCGTTCTTACCTACGCATCAAAACCACAACGATATTTCGTCGAGTTAGTGTTGTTTTAACCTTCAACAAGGACCGGGCGTAGTCACACTCGGTTCAACTAAAGTTAGAGAAACTGACACCGGCCAGCCACCTGTGTGCAAAGCACGTTGGTAGAACCAGTCTCGCGTAAGCGTACGCCTAATGTCGGTCCGGGTCGCTTCATCCAACAATACCGCCAAACCAAAGTATGACATGCTGGTAAGCAGTATGACTTGTATCGCCCATAACTCACTGGTGTTCTACTCATGCATATAACATCTATGCATAAACCTGGCTCAGATGCCACTGTTGGGGAACGTAGTAATTTCAAAAAAAATCCTACACACACGCAAGATCATGGTGATGCATAGCAACGAGAGGGGAGAGTATATCTACGTACCCTCGTAGACCGAAAGCGGAAGCGTTTATCAACGCCGTTGAGGTAGTCGTACACCTTCACGATCTGTCCCAATCAAGTACCGAACGTATGGCACCTCCGCGTTCAGCACACATTCAGCTCGATGATGTCCTCGCCTTCTTGATCCAGCAAGAGGGGCGAAGTAGTAGATGGGTTCCGGCAGCACAACGGCGTGGTGATGGTGTTGGTGAAGAACAATCTCCGCAGGGCTTCGCCTAAGCACTACGAAAACTATTACGGAGGATAAACTAGAGGGGACTGGGTTGCCGGCACATGGCTTGGTGTTTCTTGATGTGTCTTGGGTGCTAGCCCTACCCCTCTATTTATATGTTGATCCTTGGGGTCGAAACTTGGAGTAAAAGCCTCCACAAAGTCGGTTTCACCCGAAAGGCAAGAGTCCTTCTCGAACTCCAGGGCCAGACGCCAGGGTTCCCGGCGTCTGGACCCAGACGCCAGGGACCCTGACATCTGGCCCCTGGACTCTGCAAAACTTCCTTTTTGCGCTTTCCAAAAACCTTGTGGGCTTTCCCCTTTGGCCCAAATCAAGTGTTCTCATACCCAAACATTTCGGGAAACATCCGGAACCCCTTCCGGTGAATTTCGGAACCCTTCCGGAGACCAAACACTATTATCCCATATATCAAACTTTATCTCCGGACCATTCCAGAGTTCCTCGTCATGTCCGTGATCTTATCCGGAACTCCGTACAACATTCGGTTACCAACATACATAACTCATAAATACTATATCGTCAACGAATGTTAAGCGTGCGGACCCTACGGGTTCGAGAACTATGTAGACATGACCGAGACACTTCTCTGGTCAATAACCAATAGCAGAACCTGCATGCCCATATTGGCTCCTACATATTCTACGAAGATCTTTATCGATCGAACCGCATAACAGCATACGTTGTTCCCTTTGTCATCGGTATGTTACTTGCCCGGGATTCGATCGTCGGTATCTCAATACCTAGTTCAATCTCGTTACCGACAAGTCTCTTTACTCGTTCGGTAATGCATCATCCCGCACTAACTCATTAGTTACATTGCTTGCAAGGCTTATGGTGATGTGCATTACTGAGAGGGCCCAGAGATACCTCTCCGACAATCGGAGTGACAAATTCTAATATCGATCTATGCCAACTCAATAAGTACCATCGGAGACACCTGTAGAGCACCTTTATAATCACCCAGTTACGTTGTGACGTTTGGTAGCACACAAAGTGTTCCTCCGGTAATCGGGAGTTGCATAATCTCATAGTCATAGGAACATGTATAAGTCATGAAGAAAGCAATAGCAGTAAACTAAAATGATCAAGTGCTAAGCTAACGGAATGGGTCAAGTCAATCACATCATTCTCCTAATGATGTGATCTCGTTTATCAAATGACAACTCATGTCTATGGTTAGGAAACATAACCATCTTTGATCAACGAGCTAGTCAAGTAGAGGCATACTAGTGACACTCTGTTTGTCTATGTATTCACACATGTATTATGTTTCCGGTTAATACAATTCTAGCATGAATAATAAACATTTATCATGAAATAAGGAAATAAATAATAACTTTATTATTTCCTCTAGGGCATATTTCCTTCAGGACACACCCCTCCCGCTTCAATATCCTTCTCTTTATAGCATTGTTCAACAGAGAGACGCATCCGTTGAGACAGTGTTTCAGTCCACGCCTCTCAATATTCACTTGAGGAGAGCGCTAGCCGGAAACCGTTGGGAAGCTTGACTCCATCTTGTGAGAAGATTGATGGATGTTCAGCTTTATCAATGACCCGATCAGTTGTGTTGGAAGCTAACTAGGAATGAAGAGTTTATGGTTAAATCCATGTATTTGGATGTTATTAATTCTAGCTCTATTCCTACTTCGAAACATGTTTGGTATGTCAAAGTACCCTTGAGAGTTAAAGTGTTTTTGTGGTTTGTACACAAACAAGTCATTTTAACTAAGGATAACTTGGTAAAACGCAACTGGACTGGATCTACTAGATGTAGTTTTTGTGATCGGGATGAATCCATCAGACACCTCTTTCTTGATTGCCCGTTGGCAAAAATTTTGTGGCGGTCAGTTCACATAGCCTTTAATATTGCTCCTCCGAATAATATCAACATGTTATTTGGGACGTGGCTTGATGGGATAGATTCCGAAACAGTGAGACATATTCGTGTAGGAGTATGTGCTTTATTATGGGCTATCTGGAATTGCAGAAATGATTTGGTCTCTAACAGAATAACAAATACTCATTTTTTGCAAGTTACCTTCCGTGCCACTGCGTTGATCCGTATGTGGTCGCTACTCACTCCGACGGAGGCCAGGGAGCGTTTGGTTACTGGATCTATCCGATGGGAGATGGTAGCACGGGCTATTTTCAACCGGTTTGGATGGCGGTCATGTAATAAGATAGTCAATTAGTTTTCCTATCTTTCTTTTGCCAGCCGGTTGTGGCTTTATTTGTACTCTTTAGCTCTTTGTGAGCATCTTTTGTTCTTTTGCTTGAGACTTTGAGACCTTTGTTGAACTGATTTACTTCATAATAAATGTGGCCGTATGCATCATTCTGATGCAGAGGCCGGGGATCTCCCCCTTTTGAAAAAAAATGATAATCTAATCGTCTCACATACTGTATTTTGCATCTGCAGGACCTAGCTAAGTCAACCTTTGTTAATAACTTTGTCCTGAATACCAAGACTCACTCAATTATGTTAGTGTGAAACATCCAATTGTCCGACAGATAAAAAAGCTACATACATCCTTTAGTCCTTATACCAATCAGCATCGAGCAAACACTACTATTCATACATACAGACCTAAAATCAAAAGAAAGCTGAGAACAGAGAACAACTGTTCATTCAAAATCAAAATTTTGGTTCAGGAAGCGGGCGAGCTGCTTATCCATGTGCTCTCTCCAACTCTCCCATGATAACCAATGCCAACAACAACAAAAGCAATCAAGCAACTATCACATGGTACATATAACAAGCAAAAAAGGAGTGCTTACTTGGATTAATGGCAAGGTTATGCAGACAAAAGCGGCAATTATTGTGCCCCATAGTTGCTGGAATCCAGATCGGAAATGAGATCTTCGGGCAAAGAAAGGCACTCCAGGCAGTTACCATTGGCTACTCGGTGGTATGGCGACCAATGCGACATGCTGCCACCGGCCGGACATGGGGAGGTGCGTACTCGGCAACAAGAGCCAAGTGTCATTGGCTTCTTTGAGAAGATGGAGGACTGGCGGCTTCTTTGAGAAGATGGAAGTGGCTGGGCAGCGGGAGGTGACCGACGACGCTGACCATGGAGACGAGATCCGGCGTCGGCGGTTGCCAGGTGCAAGTGAGTAGGCGAGGTGAGGCGGCATGGTGGGGGGATTCAGGAGACAGCCGGAGGCGAGGATAGGGCGTCGTTCGAGGGATGGTAGCGGGGGTTGTCGTGCTCGTGCAAGCGAGATGGTGCAGTGGTCGCGTGCGAGAGGAAGGGTGGCGGCCAAGGGACAAACTTGGACTCTTCGGCCTCATCGCCCTCGCATAGCCTCTCAGTACTCGGGGTCGCGCTCGTCGTCGACGCTGGTGGATGGCGGCGGAGGTGGCTCCATGTGCAAGATGGCCATGGCACTGACAACGATGGGGCGAGCTCCGCCCCGGGATAAGCGAGATAGATGCTAACCAACGCCGACATGTGCAAGCGGGGCAGCGGGTGTTGCGCTGGCGGAGTGCAAGGAGGGGTCGAAAACTATGACGGAGGATCATCGACCGGGAGGCTGCGAGCCTGTTGGTGTTGCAGGGATGCGGAACCGCTGGAGAATGGGAGAAGGTATTGCGTGGTCTGGCAGTAGACATGGAGGATGGGAGGCGCCATGAAGTCTGGCGGGGAATGCGTGCGACGCTCCTTTTATGAAGTGTGCCGCGTCATGTGCAATCAAATCAGACTACGATCACGTCCTATTTGTCTAGGATATCTTCCATACAGAAACACGGTAGGTTGAATGTTGATATTTTAGGATGGATAGAAAAAAAACGAGACAAATTGTCACCGCATACTCTACTTAATTGCTAGGAGAGTACGAATCGTTGCGTTAGGAAAATTGAGATTTGGAATTAATTACCAGAAAACTGGATTTTATTGTTTGGTCGTGCTATTGGTTCCTGCCGGTTTGTAACATGGATAGTTAGGAAAGGTGAAAAGGTTAGGAAAGTTTTTATTGGTAACGTGCTATCGGTTCCTGCCCGTTTATAACGTGTCTAGTTAGGAAACTTTGAAAAGGTTAGGAAAGTTTTTATTGTGAGGGTAAAAAAATCAACGTGAGGAGATATGTAGTGGGATGTGAGACGAAGATAAACCAGACAAAAATAAACCTGACGAAATATAACCAGACGAAAATAAATCGTGGTACTATTCAACCAACTGAGACATTAGAAGTAGAGAAAATGCGACGAGAGTAGATCGACGGAATTTTACAGGGTGTAGTACGCGGCCATCGACTGATCTTTTTAAAAGACTCGCCAGGTCGTGAGCCCTCAGGTGGCTGACGGCGACCACCACTGCAACTGTGCTAATATTGCAGAAACATTTGCAATATAGATTGTGTTGCAGCAGAGGTTATGTTCCATTTTTTTCAACAAAGACCATGTTGCATAAGCGTCTCGAAGTTTTTTTCGCCACAAATCATGTTGCCATTTTTTTGTAATAGAGATCTTGTTGCGAAACGACTGCATATTTTTTGTAACAAAGACCATGTTGTGGATTTTTTAACAAAAATCATGTTGCAAGAACTATTTTTGTGACGTCGCGATTGTGTTGGAAATATGCCCTAGAGGCAATAATAAATTGGTTATTATTATATTTCCTTGTTCATGATAATCGTTTATTATCCATGCTATAATTGTATTGATAGGAAACTCAGATACATGTGTGGATACATAGACAACACCATGTCCCTAGTAAGCCTCTAGTTTACTAGCTCGTTGATCAATTGATGGTTACGGTTTCCTGACCATGGACATTGGATGTCGTTGATAACGGGATCACATCATTAGGAGAATCATGTGATGGACCAGACCCAATCCTAAGCCTAGCGCAAAGATCGTGTAGTTCATATGCTAAAGCTTTTTCTAATGTCAAGTATCATTTCCTTAGACCATGAGATTGTGCAACTCCCGGATACCGTAGGAATGCTTTGGGTGTGCCAAACGTCACAACATAACTGGGTGGCTATAAAGGTACACTACGGGTATCTACGAAAGTGTCTGTTGGGTTGGCACGAATCGAGACTGGGATTTGTCACTCCGTGTGACGGAGAGGTATCTCTGGGCCCACTCGGTAGGACATCATCATATGCGCAATGTGACCAAGGAGTTGATCACAGGATGATGTGTTACGGAACGAGTAAAGAGACTTGCCAGTAACGAGATTGAACAAGGTATCGGATACCGACGATCGGATCTCGGGCAAGTACAATACTGCTAGACAAAGGGAATTGAATACGGGATTGATTGAATCCTCAACATCGTGGTTCATCCGATGAGATCATCGTGGTGAAGGAAATATGCCCTAGAGGCAATAATAAAAGTTATTATTTATTTCCTTATATCATGATAAATATTTATTATTCATGCTAGAATTGTATTAACCGAAAACATAATACATGTGTGAATACATAGACAAACAAAGTGTCACTAGTATGCCTCTACTTGACTAGCTCGTTAATCAAAGATGGTTATGTTTCCTAACCATGAACAAAGAGTTGTTATTTGATTAACGAGGTCACATCATTAGTTGAATGATCTGATTGATATGACCCATTCCATTAGCTTAGCACCCGATTGTTTAGTATGTTGCTATTGCTTTTCTTCATGACTTATACATGTTCCTATGACTATGAGATTATGCAACTCCCGTTTACCGGAGGAACACTTTGTGTGCTACCAAACGTCACAACGTAAATGGGTGATTATAAAGGAGCTCTACAGGTGTCTCCAAAGGTAGATGTTGGGTTGGCGTATTTCGAGATTAGGATTTGTCACTCCGATTGTCGGAGAGGTATCTCTGAGGCCCTCTCAGTAATGCACATCACATAAGCCTTGCAAGCATTGCAACTAATGAGTTAGTAGCAGGATGATGTATTACAGAACGAGTAAAGAGACTTGCCGGTAACGAGATTGAACTAGGTATTGGATACCGACGATCGAATCTCGGGCAAGTAACATACCGATGACAAAGGGAACAACGTATGTTGTTATGCGATCTGACCGATAAAGATCTTCGTAGAATATGTAGCAGCCAATATGGGCATCCAGGTCCCGCTATTGGTTATTGACCGGAGACGTGTCTCGGTCATGTCTACATTGTTCTCGAACCGTAGGGTCCGCACGCTTAACGTTACGATGACAGTTATTATGAGTTTATGCATTTTGATGTACCGAAGGTTGTTCGGAGTCCCGGATGTGATCACGGACATGACGAGGAGTCTCGAAATGGTCAAGACATAAAGATTGATATATTGGAAGCCTATATTTGGATATCGGAAGTGTTCCGGGTAAAATCAAGATTTTACCGGAGTACCGGGAGGTTACCGGAACCCCCCGGGAGCCATATGGGCCTTCATGGGCCTTAGTGGAAAGGAGAAAGGGGCAGCCCAAGGTGGCCGCGCGCCTCCCCCCTCCCCTAGTCCTATTAGGACTAGGAGAGGTGGCCGTCCCCCCTCTCTCTCTTCCCCCCCTTGAGGATTCCTATTCCAACTAGGATTGGGGGGGGGGGGAATCCTACTCCCAGAGGGAGTAGGACTCCTCCTGGCGCACCCCAAGGCTGGACGCACCTCTCCCCCCTTGCTCCTTTATATACAGGGGCAGGGGGCACCTCTAGACACACAATTGATCCCCATGATCGTTCCATAACCATGTGCGGTGCCCCCTGCCACCATATTCCACCTCGATCATATTGTAGCGGCGCTTAGGCGAAGCCCTGCGACGGTAGAACATCAAGATCGTCACCGCGCCGTCGTGCTGACGGAACTCTTCCCCGATGCTTTGCTGGATCGGAGCCCGGGGATCGTCATCGAGCTGTACGTGTGCTAAGAACTCGGAGGTGCCGGAGTAACGGTGCTTGGATCGGTCGGATCGGGAAAACGTACGACTACTTCCTCTACGTTGTGTGATCGCTTCCGCAGTCGGTCTGCGTTGGTACATAGACAACACTCTCCCCTCTCGTTGCTGTGCATCACCATGATCTTGCATGTGCGTAGGAATTTTTTTGAAATTACTACGTTCCCCTACAGTGGTATCCGAGCTTGGTTTTATGGTTTGATGT
Source organism: Triticum dicoccoides (assembly GCF_002162155.2). Lineage (NCBI taxonomy): Eukaryota > Viridiplantae > Streptophyta > Magnoliopsida > Poales > Poaceae > Triticum > Triticum dicoccoides. The sequence continues at coordinate 448,593,954 of NC_041392.1, read as the reverse complement.
TATATGCACGAGTAGAACACAAGTGAGTTGTGGGCGATATAAGTCATACTGCCTACCAGCATGTCATACTTTGGTTCAGCGGTATTGTTGGACGAGACGACCCGGACCAACATTACGCGTACGCTTATGCGAGACCGGTTTCCCCGACGTGCTTTGCACATAGGTGGCCTGCGGGCGATTGTCTCTCCAATTTTAATTGAACCGAGTGTGGCTACGCCCGGTCCTTGCGAAGGTTAAAACGGAGTCTATTTGACAAACTATCGTTGTAGTTTTGATGCGTAGGTGAGATTGGTTCTTGCTTAAGCCCGTAGCAGCCACGTAAAACTTGCAAACAACAAAGTAGAGGACGTCTAACTTGTTTTTGCAGGGCATGTTGTGATGTGATATGGTCAAGGCATGATGATGAATTTTATTGTATGAGATGATCATGTTTTGTAACCGAGTTATCGGCAACTGGCAGGAGCCATATGGTTGTCGCTTTATTGTATGCAATGCAATCGCGATGTAATGGTTTACTTTATCACTAAGCGGTAGCGATAGTCGTGGAAGCATAAGATTGGTGAGACGACAACGATGCTACGATGGAGATCAAGGTGTCGCGCCGGTGACGATGGTGATCATGACGGTGCTTCAGAGATGGAGATCACAAGCACAAGATGATGATGGCCATATCATATCACTTATATTGATTGCATGTGATGTTTATCTTTTTATGCATCTTATCTTGCTTTGATTGACGGTAGCATTATAAGATGATCTCTCACTAAATTATCAAGAAGTGTTCTCCCTGAGTATGCACCGTTGCCAAAGTTCGTCGTGCCCAGACACCACGTGATGATCGGGTGTGATAAGCTCTACGTCCATCTACAACGGGTGCAAGCCAGTTTTGCACACGCAGAATACTCAGGTTAAACTTGACGAGCCTAGCATATGCAGATATGGCCTCGGAACACGGAGACCGAAAGGTCGAGCGTGAATCATATAGTAGATATGATCAACATAAACGATGTTCACCATTGAAAACTACTCCATCTCACGTGATGATCGGTTATGGTTTAGTTGATTTGGATCACGTGATCACTTAGAGGATTAGAGGGATGTCTATCTAAGTGGGAGTTCTTAAGTAATTTGATTAATTGAACTTAAACTTATCATGAACTTAGTACCTGATAGTATCTTGCTTGTTTATGTTGATTGTAGATAGATGGCTCGTGCTGTTGTTCCGTTGAATTTTAATGCGTTCCTTGAGAAAGCAAAGTTGAAAGATGATGGTAGCAATTACACGAACTGGGTCCGTAACTTGAGGATTATCCTCATTGCTGCTCAGAAGAATTACGTCCTAGAAGCACCGCTGGGTGCTAGGCCTGCTGCTGGAGCAACACCAGATGTTATGAACGTCTGGCAGAGCAAAGCTGATGACTACTCGATAGTTCAGTGTGCCATGCTTTACAGCTTAGAATCGGGACTTCAACGACGTTTTGAACGTCATGGAGCATATGAGATGTTCCAGGAGTTGAAGTTAATATTTCAAGCAAATGCCCGGATTGAGAGATATGAAGTCTCCAATAAATTCTATAGCTGCAAGATGGAGGAGAACAGTTCTGTCAGTGAGCATATACTCAACATGTCTGGGTATAATAATCACTTGATTCAATTGGGAGTTAATCTTTCGGATGATTGCGTCATTGACAGAATTCTCCAATCACTGCCACCAAGCTACAAGAGCTTCGTGATGAACTATAATATGCAAGGGATGAACAAGACTATTCCCGAGCTCTTTGCAATGCTGAAAGCTGCGGAGGTAGAAATCAAGAAGGAGCATCAAGTGTTGATGGTTAACAAGACCACTAGTTTCAAGAAAAAAGGCAAAGGGAAGAAGAAGGGGAACTTCAAGAAGAACAGCAAGCAAGTTGCTGCTCAGGAGAAGAAACCCAAGTCTGGACCTAGGCCTGAAACTGAGTGCTTCTACTGCAAGCAGACTGGTCACTGGAAGCGGAACTGCCCCAAGTATTTGGCGGATAAGAAGGATGGCAAGGTGAACAAAGGTATATGTGATATACATGTTATTGATGTGTACCTTACTAGAGCTCGCAGTAGCACCTGGGTATTTTATACTGGTTCTGTTGCTAATATTTGCAACTCGAAACATGGACTACGGAATAAGCGGGCACTGGCAAAGGACGAGATGACGATGCGCGTGGGAAACGGTTCCAAAGTCGATGTGATCGCGGTCGGCACGCTACCTCTACATCTACCTTCGGGATTAATATTAGACCTAAATAATTGTTATTTGGGGCCAGCGTTGAGCATGAACATTATATCTGGATCTTGTTTGATGCGAGACGGTTATTCATTTAAATCAGAGAATAATGGTTGTTCTATTTATATGAGTAATATCTTTTATGGTCATGCACCTTTGAAGAGTGGTCTATTTTTGATGAATCTAGATAGTAGTGATACACATATTCATAATGTTGAAGCCAAAAGATACAGAGTTGATAATGAAAGTGCAGCTTATTTGTGGCACAGTCGTTTAGGTCATATTGGTGTAAAGCGCATGAAGAAACTCCATACTGATGGACTTTTGGAACCACTTGATTATGAATCACTTGGTACTTGCGAACCATGCCTCATGGGCAAGATGACTAAAACACCGTTCTCCGGTACTATGGAGAGAGCAACAGATTTGTTGGAAATCATACATACCGATGTATGTGGTCCGATGAATATTGAGGCTCGTGGCGGGTATCGTTATTTTCTCACCTTCACAGATGATTTAAGCAGATATGGGTATATCTACTTAATGAAACATAAATCTGAAACATTTGAAAAGTTCAAAGAATTTCAGAGTGAAGTTGAAAATCATCGTAACAAGAAAATAAAGTTTCTACGATCTGATCGTGGAGTAGAATATTTGAGTTATGAGTTTGGTGTACATTTGAAAAATTGTGGAATAGTTTCGCAACTCACGCCACCCGGAACACCACAGCGTAATGGTGTGTCCAAACGTCGTAATCGTACTTTACTAGATATGGTGCGATCTATGATGTCTCTTACTGATTTACCGCTATCGTTTTGGGGTTATGCTTTAGAGACGGCCGCATTCACGTTAAATAGGGCACCATCGAAATCCGTTGAGACGACGCCTTATGAACTGTGGTTTGGCAAGAAACCAAGGTTGTCGTTTCTTAAAGTTTGGGGCTGCGATGCTTATGTGAAAAAGCTTCAACCTGATAAGCTCGAACCCAAATCGGAGAAATGTGTCTTCATAGGATACCCAAAGGAGACTGTTGGGTACACCTTCTATCACAGATCCGAAGGCAAGACATTCGTTGCTAAGAATGGATCCTTTCTAGAGAAGGAGTTTCTCTCGAAAGAAGTGAGTGGGAGGAAAGTAGAAGTTGACGAGGTAACTGTACCCGCTCCTTTATTGGAAAGTAGTATATCACAGAAAACTGTTTCTGCGACACCTACACCAATAAGTGAGGAAGCTAATATGATGATCATGAAACTTCAGATCAAGATACTACTGAACCTCGTAGATCAACCAGAGTAAGATCCGCGCCAGAGAGGTACGGTAATCCTGTTCTGGAAATCATGCTACTAGATCATGATGAACCTACGAACTATGAAGAAGCGATGGTGAGCCCAGATTGCGCAAAGTGGCTTGAAGCCATGAAATCTGAGATGGGATCCATGTATGAGAACAAAGTATGGACTTTGGTTGACTTGCCCGATGATCGGCAAGCAATTGAGAATAAATGGATCTTCAAGAAGAAGACTGACGCTGATGGTAATGTTACTGTCTACAAAGCTCGACTTGTCGCAAAAGGTTTTCGACAAGTTCAAGGGGTTGACTACGATGAGACCTTCTCACCCGTAGCGATGCTTAAGTCTGTCTGAATCATGTTAGCAATTGCCGCATTTTATGATTATGAAATTTGGTAGATGGATGTCAAAACTGCATTCCTGAATGGATTTCTGGAAGAAGAGTTGTATATGATGCAACCGGAAGGTTTTGTCAATCCAAAGGGAGCTAACAAAGTGTGCAAGCTCCAGCGATCCATTTATGGACTGGTGCAAGCCTCTCGGAGTTGGAATAAACGTTTTGATAATGTGATCAAAGCATTTGGTTTTATACAGACTTTCGGAGAAGCCTGTATTTACAAGAAAGTGAGTGGGAGCTGTGTAGCATTTCTGATATTATATGTGGATGACATATTGCTGATTGGAAATGATATAGAATTTCTGGATAGCATAAAGGGATACTTGAATAAGAGTTTTTCAATGAAAGACCTCGGTGAAGCTGCTTACATATTAGGCATAAAGATCTATAGAGATAGATCGAGACGCTTAATTGGACTTTCACAAAGCACATACCTTGACAAGATTTTGAAGAAGTTCAAAATGGATCAAGCAAAGAAAGGGTTCTTGCCTGTGTTACAAGGTGTGAAGTTGAGTCAGACTCAATGCCCGACCACTGCAGAAGATAGAGAGAAAATGAAAGATGTTCCCTATATTTCAGCCATAGGCTCTATCATGTATGCAATGCTGTGTACCAGACCTGATGTGTGCCTTGCTATAAGTTTAGCAGGGAGGTACCAAAGTAATCCAGGAGTGGATCACTGGACAGCGGTCAAGAACATCCTGAAATACCTGAAAAGGACTAAGGATATGTTTCTCGTATATGGAGGTGACAAAGAGCTCACCGTAAAAGGTTACGTTGATGCAAGCTTTGACACTGATCCGGACGATTCTAAATCGCAAACCGGATACGTGTTTACATTAAACGGTGGAGCTGTCAGTTGGTGCAGTTCTAAACTAAGCGTCATAGCGGGATCTACATGTGAAGCGAAGTACATAGCTGCTTCGGAAGCAACGAACGAAGGAGTCTGGATGAAGGAGTTCATATCCGATCTAGGTGTCATACCTAGTGCATCGGGTCCAATGAAAATCTTTTGTGACAATACTGGTGCAATTGCCTTGGCAAAGGAATCCAGATTTCACAAAAGGACCAAACACATCAAGAGACGCTTCAATTCCATTCGGGATCTAGTCCAGGTGGGAGACATAGAGATTCGCAAGATACATACGGATCTGAATGTTGCAGACCCGTTGACTAAGCCTCTTCCACGAGCAAAACATGATCAGCACCAAAGCTCCATGGGTGTTAGAATCATTACAGTGTAATCTAGATTATTGACTCTAGTGCAAGTGGGAGACTGAAGGAAATATGCCCTAGAGGCAATAATAAAAGTTATTATTTATTTCCTTATATCATGATAAATGTTTATTATTCATGCTAGAATTGTATTAACCGGAAACATAATACATGTGTGAATACATAGACAAACAAAGTGTCACTAGTATGCCTCTACTTGACTAGCTCGTTAATCAAAGATGGTTATGTTTCTTAACCATGAACAAAGAGTTGTTATTTGATTAACGGGGTCACATCATTAGTTGAATGATCTGATTGACATGACCCATCCCATTAGCTTAGCACCCGATCGTTTAGTATGTTGCTATTGCTTTTCTTCATGACTTATACATGTTCCTATGACTATGAGATTATGCAACTCCCGTTTACCGGAGGAACACTTTGTGTGCTACCAAACGTCACAACGTAAATGGGTGATTATAAAGGAGCTCTACAGGTGTCTCCAAAGGTAGATGTTGGGTTGGCGTATTTCGAGATTAGGATTTGTCACTCCGATTGTCGGAGAGGTATCTCTGGGGCCCTCTCGGTAATGCACATCACATAAGCCTTGCAAGCATTGCAACTAATGAGTTAGTAGCGGGATGATGTATTACAGAACGAGTAAAGAGACTTGCCGGTAACGAGATTGAACTAGGTATTGGATACCGACGATCGAATCTCGGGCAAGTAACATACCGATGACAAAGGGAACAATGTATGTTGTTATGCGATCTGACCGATAAAGATCTTCGTAGAATATGTAGGAGCCAATATGGGCATCCAGGTCCCGCTATTGGTTATTGACCGGAGACGTGTCTCGGTCATGTCTACATTGTTCTCGAACCGTAGGGTCCGCACGCTTAACGTTACGATGACAGTTATTATGAGTTTATGCATTTTGATGTACCGAAGGTTGTTCGGAGTCCCGGATGTGATCATGGACATGACGAGGAGTCTCGAAATGGTCAAGACATAAAGATTGATATATTGGAAGCCTATATTTGGATATCGGAAGTGTTCTGGGTGAAATCGGGATTTTACCGGAGTACTGGGAGGTTACCGGAACCCCCCGGGAGCCATATGGGCCTTCATGGGCCTTAGTGGAAAGGAGAAAGGGGCAGCCCAAGGTGGCCGCGCGCCTCCCCCCTCCCCTAGTCCTATTAGGACTAGGAGAGGTGGCCGGCCCCCCTCTCTCTCTTTCCCCCCTTGAGGATTCCTATTCCAACTAGGATTGGGGGGGAATCCTACTCCCAGAGGGAGTAGGACTCCTCCTGGCGCGCCCCAAGGCTGGCCGCACCTCTCTCCCCCTTGCTCCTTTATATACAGGGGCAGGGGGCACCTCTAGACACACAATTGATCCCCGTGATCGTTCCATAACCGTGTGCGGTGCCCCCTGCCACCATATTCCACCTCGATCATATTGTAGCGGCGCTTAGGCGAAGCCCTGGGACGGTAGAACATCAAGATCGTCACCGTGCCGTCGTGCTGACGGAACTCTTCCCTGACGCTTTGCTGGATCGGAGCCCGGGGATCGTCATCGAGCTGTACGTGTGCTAAGAACTCGGAGGTGCCGGAGTAACGGTGCTTGGATCGGTCGGATCGGGAAAACGTACGACTACTTCCTCTATGTTGTGTGATCGCTTCCGCAGTCAGTCTGCGTTGGTACATAGACAACACTCTCCCCTCTCGTTGCTGTGCATCACCATGATCTTGCGTGTGCGTAGGAATTTTTTTGAAATTACTACGTTCCCCTACACGTGGAACATGTGGGAGCCAACACGGGTATCCAGATCCCGCTGTTGGTTATTGGCCGGAGAGGTGTCTCGGTCATGTCTGCATGGTTCCCGAACCCGTAGGGTCTACACACTTAAGGTTCGATGACGCTAGGGTTATAGGGAATAGATATACGTGGTTACCGAATGTTGTTCGGAGTCCCAGATGAGATCCCGGACATCACGAGGAGTTCCGGAATGGTCCGAAGGTAAAGATTTATATATGGGAAGTCCTGTTTTGGTCATCGGAAAAGTTTCAGGTGCTATCGGTAACGTACCGGGACCACCGGGAGGGTCCCGGGGGTCCACCAGGTGGGGCTACCTGCCCCAGAGGGCTGCGTGGGCCAAGTGTGAGAGGGGACAAGCCCCAGGTGGGCTAGTGCGCCCCCCCACCAGGGCCCAAGGCGAAGAGAGAAGGGAAAAGGGGAAACCCTAGGCTCAGATGGGCCTAAGGCCCACCTAGTGGTGCGCCCCCCCTCTCTTCCCCCTTGGCCGCCCCCCTAGATGGGATCTAGGGCTGGCCGCCACCCCTAGGGGTGGAAACCTAGGTGGGGGCGCAGCCCCTCCCTTTCCCCTATATATAGTGGGTTTTTGGGCTGCCATACATACGAGAACATCTCCTTCTTGGCGCAGCCCTACCCCTCTCCCTCCTCGTCTCTTACGGTGCTTGGCGAAGCCCTGCTGGAGTACCACGCTCCTCCACCACCACCACGCCGTTGTGCTGCTGTACGGAGTCTTCCCCAACCTCTCCCTCTCTCCTTACTGGATCAAGGCATGGGAGACGTCACCAGGCTGCATGTGTGTTGAACGCGGAGGTGTCGTCCGTTCGGCACTAGGATCATCGGTGATTTGGATCACGACGAGTACGACTCCATCAACCCCGTTCACTTGAACGCTTCCGCTTAGCGATCTACAAGGGTATGTAGATGCACTCTCCTTCCCCTCGTTGCTAGATTACTCCATAAATTGATCTTGGTGATGCGTAGAAAATTTTGAATTTCTGCTATGTTCCCCAACAGTGGCATCATGAGCTAGGTCTATGCGTAGTTTCTATGCACGGGTAGAACACAAAGTAGTTGTGGGCGTCGATTTTGTCAATTCACTTGCCGTTACTAGTCTTATCTTGATTCGGCGGCATTGTGGGATGAAGCGGCCCGGAACAACCTTACACGTACGCTTAGGTGAGACCGGTTCCACCGACTGACATGCACTAGTTTCATAAGGTGGCTGGCGGGTGTCTGTCTCTCCCACTTTAGTCGGATCGGATTCGATGAAAAGGGTCCTTATGAAGGGTAAATAGAAATTGGCATATCACGTTGTGGTTTTCGCGTAGGTAAGAAACGTTCTTGCTAGAAACCTATAGCAGCCACGTAAAAACTTGCAACAACAATTAGAGGACGTCTAACTTGTTTTTGCAGCATATGCCTTGTGATGTGATATGGCCAAAAGGATGTGATGAATGATATATGTGATGTATGAGATTGATTATGTTCTTGTAATAGGAATCACGACTTGCATGTCGATGAGTATGACAACCGGCAGGAGCCATAGGAGTTGTCTTGATTTATTTATGACCTGTGTGTCAACATAAACGTCATGTAATTACTTTACTTTATTGCTAACCGTTAGCTGTAGTAGTAGAAGTAATAGTTGGCGAGACAACTTCATGAAGACACGATGATGGAGATCATGATGATGGAGATCATGGTGTCATGCCGGTGACGATGATGATCATGGAGCCCCGAAGATGGAGATCAAAAGGAGCAAAGTGATGATGGCCATATCATGTCACTATTTGATTGCATGTGATGTTTTATCATGTTTTTACATCTTATTTGCTTAGAACGATGGTAGCTTAAATAAGATGATCCCTCACTAAAATTTCAAGAAAAGTGTTCTCCCTAACTGTGCACCGTTGCGAAGGTTCGTCGTTTCGAAGCACCACGTGATGATCGGGTGTGATAGATTCTTACTTTCGAATACAACGGGTGTTGACGAGCCTAGCATGTACAGACATGGCCTCGGAACACATGCGAAACACTTAGGTTAACTTGACGAGCCTAGCATGTACAGACATGGCCTCGGAACACGGAGGACCGAAAGGTCGAACATGAGTCGTATAGAAGATGCGATCAACATGAGATGTTCACCGATGATGACTAGTCCGTCTCACGTGATGATCGGACACGGCCTAGTCGATTCGGATCATTTATCACTTAGATGACTAGAGGGATGTCTATCTGAGTGGGAGTTCATGAAATAATCAGATGAACTCAATTATCATGAACATAGTCAAAAGGACTTTGCAAATTATGTCGTAGCTCACGCTTTAGTTCTACCATTTTAGATATGTTCCTAGAGAAAATTTAGTTGAAAGTTGATAGTAGCAATTATGCGGACTGGATCCGTAAACAGAGGATTGTCCTCATTGCTGCGCAGAAGGATTATGTCCTTAATGGACCGCTCGGTGAGCTGACCCGCGAATGTCGGTTGTGGATGTTGCGAACATCTGACATACACGTTTTGATGACTACATGATAGTTCAGTGCATAATGCTAAATGGTTTAGAATTGAGGCACCAAAGATGTTTTTGAAACATCGCTGAACATATGAGATGTTCCAAGGACTGAAATTGGGATTTCAGGCTAGTGCCCACGTCTAGAGGTATGAGACCTTTGACAAGTTTCTTAAGCCTGCAAACTAAGGAGAAAAGCTCAACCGTTGAGCATGTGCTCAGATTGTATGAGTACAACAATCGCTTGAATCGACTGGGAGTTAATCTTCCAGATGAGATAGTGATGGTTCTCCAAAGTCACTGTCACCAAGCTACTCAAGCTTCGTGATGAACTATAACATATCAGGGATAGATATGATCCTTGAGCTATTCGCGACATCGCGAAAGTAGAAATCAAAAGGGAGCATCAATTGTTAATGGTTAGTAAAACCACTAGTTTCAAGAAGGGCAAGGGCAAGAAAGGGATACTTCATGAAACAACAAATCAGTTG
>NC_041392.1:448495885-448583924 GCF_002162155.2 Triticum dicoccoides | reverse complement strand
TGCTCTAGTGAAGAAACCCAAAGTTGAACCCAAGCCCGAGACTAAGTGCTTCTATAATAAGGGGAACGGTCACTGAAGCAGAACCACCCTAGATACTTGGTAGATGAGAAGGCTGACAAGGTTGACAGAAGTATGTATTGGACATATATTAAATGTGTACTTTACTAGTACTCCTAGTAGCAGCAGGGTATTAGATACCGGTTCGGTTGCTAAGTGTTAGTAACTCGAAATAAAAGGCTACAGAATAAACGGAGACTAGCCAAAGGTGAGACGACGATAGGTGTTGGAAGAGTTTCCAAGGTTGATGTGATCAAACATCGCAGCTCCGTCTACCATCGGGGTTGGTGTTAAACCTAAATAATTGTTATTTGGTGTTTGCGTTGAGCATGGACATGATTAGATTATGTTCATCGCAATGCGGTTATTCATTTAAGGAGAATAATGGTTACTCTGTTTATTTGAATAATACCTTCAATGGTCTTACACCTAAAATGAATGGTTTATTGAATCCCGATCGTAGTGATACACATGTTCATGCCAAAAGATATAAGATAGTAATGATAGTACCACATACTTGTGGCACTGCAATTTTAGTCACAATGGTATAAAACGCATGAAGAAGCTCCATGTTGATGGATCTTTGGACTCACTTGATTTTGAATCACTTGAGACATGCAAATCATACCACATGAGCAAGATGACTGAAAGGCCTCGTTTTCAGTAAGATGGAACAAGAAAGCAACTTGTTGGAAGTAATACATCTTGATGTGTGCAGTCCAATGAGTGCTGAGGCATGTAGTGGATATCGTTATATTCTTACTTCACAGATGATTTGAGCAGATGCTGAGTATATTTACTTGATGAATCACGAGTCTGAATTATTGAAAGGTTCAAGTAATTTCAGGGTGAAGTTGAAGATCGTCGTGACAAGAGGATAAAATATCTATGATATGATCATAGAGATGAATATCTGAATTATGAGTTTGGCACAGAATTAAGACATTGTGGAAATTGTTTCACAACTAATACAGCCTGGAACGCCATAGTGTGATGGTGTGTCCGAACATCATAACTGCACCCTATTGGATATGATGCATACCATGATGTCTCTTATCGAATTGCCACGATAGTTTATGGGTTAGGCATTAGAGATAACCACATTCACTTTAAATAGGGTACCACGTAATTCCGATGAGATGACACCGTATGAACTATGGTTTAGAGAAACCTAAGCTGTCATTTCTTAAAAGTTTGGGGCTGCAACGCTTATGTGGAAAAGTTTCAGGCCGATAAGCTCGAACCCAAAGCGGATAAATGCATCTTCATAGGACACCCAAAACAGTTGGGTATACCTCCTGTCTCAGATCCGAAAGCAATAGGGATTGTTTCTCGAATCGGGTCCTTTCTCGAGGAAAAGTTTCTCTCGAAAGAATTGAGTGGGAGGAAGATAGAACTTGATAAGGTTGTTGAACCTTTACTTCAACCAGAGAGTAGCGCAGCACAGGAAAAATGTTTCTGTGGCACCTGCCTCAGTTGAAGAGAAAGCTAATGATGATGATCATGGAGCTTCAGATCAAGTTACTTTTGAACCTCATGGGTTGACAAGGGTGTGTACAACTTCTAAGTGGTAACCCTGTCTTAAAGGTCACGTTGTTGGACAACGATGAACCTATGAGCTATGGAGAAGCGATGGTGGGCCCGGATTCCGAAAATTGGCTCGAGGCCATAAAATCCGAGAGAGGATCCATGTATGAAAACAAACTGTAGACTTTGGAAGAACTACTTGATGGTCGTAAGGCTGTTAGGTACATTTGGATTTTAAGAAGAAGACGGACGTGGACGGTAATGTCATCGTCTATGAAGCTCGACTTGTGGCGAAGAGTTTTTCACAAGTTCAAGCAGTTGACTACGATGAGATTTTCTCACCCGTAGCGATGCTTAAGTCCGTCAGAATCGTGTTAGCATAAGCTGTATTTATGAAATCTGGCAGATGGATGTCAAAACAAGTTTCCTTACCAGTTTTCGTAAGGAAAGGTTGTATGTGATACAATCAAAAAGGTTTTGTCGATCCTAAGGATGCTAAAAGGTATGCTAGCTCCAGCGATCCATCCATGGACTAGAGCAAGCATCTTGGAGTCGGAATATATACTTTGATGGAGCAATCAAAGTTTATGGGTTTATACAAAGTTTGTTAGAAACTTGTATTTATAATAAAGTGAGTGGGAGCACTACAACATTTCAGATAAGTATATGTGGATGACATATTGTTGATCCGAAATGATGTAGAATTTCTAGAAAGCATATAGGGTTGTTTGAAAGGTGTTTTTTCAATGGAAAACCTGGATTAAGCTACTTGAACATTGAGCATCAAGATCTATAAGGATATATAAAAAACGCTTAATGGTACTTTCAAATGAGCACATACCTTGACATGATCTTGAAGGTGTTCAAGATGGATCAGCCAAAGAAGGAGTTCTTGCCTAAGTTGTAAGGTATGAAGTTAAGACTTAAAGCTCGACCATGGCAGAAGAAAGAGGAAGGACGAAGGTCGTCCCCTATGCTTTTGTCATAGGCTCTATACGGTATGCCATGCTGAGTACCGCACCCGATGTGTGCCTTGCCACATGTCTGGCAAGAGGGTACAAAGGTGATCTAGGAGTAGATCACCAGATAGCGGTCAAAATTATCCTTAGAGGAATAAGGATATGTTTCTCGGTTATGGAGGTGATAAAGAGTTCGACGTAAAGAGTTACGTCGATGCAAGCTTAACACCTATCCGGATAGCTCTGAGTAGAGATACCGGATACGTATAATGGAGCAACAATTTAGAATAGCTCCAAGTAGAACCGTTATTTGAAATGGCTCCAAATATAGCGTAGAAATTTGCAAAGTACATATGGATCTGAATGTGACAGACCCGTAGACTACAACCTCTCTCACAAGTAACATGATCAAACCCAGAACTCATTGAGTGTTAATCACATAGTGATGTGAACTAGATTATTGAACTCTAGTAAACTCTTTGGATGTTGGTCACATGGCGATGTGACCTGTGAATGTTAATCATATGGCGATGTGAACTAGATTATTGACTCTAGTGCAAGTGGGAGACTGTTGGAAATATGCCCTAGAGGCAATAATAAATTGGTTATTATTATATTTCCTTGTTCATGATAATCGTTTATTATCCATGCTATAATTGTATTGATAGGAAACTCAGATACATGTGTGGATACATAGACAACACCATGTCCCTAGTAAGCCTCTAGTTGACTAGCTCGTTGATCAATTGATGGTTACGGTTTCCTGACCATGGACATTGGATGTCATTGATAACGGGATCACATCATTAGGAGAATCATGTGATGGAAAAGATCCAATCCTAAGCCTAGCACTAAGATCGTGTAGTTCGTATGCTAAAGCTTTTCTAATGTCAAGTATCATTTCCTTAGACCATGAGATTGTGCAACTGTCAGATACCGTAGGAATGCTTTGGGTGTGCCAAACGTCACAACGTAACTGGGTGGCTATAAAGGTACACTACGGATATCTCCGAAAGTGTCTGTTGGGTTGGCACGAATCGAGACTGGGATTTGTCACTCCGTGTGACGGAGAGGTATCTCTGGGCCCACTCGATAGGACATCATCATATGCGCAATGTGACCAAGGAGTTGATCACGGGATGATGTGTTATGGAACGAGTAAAGAGACTTGCCAGTAACGAGATTGAACAAGGTATCGGATACCGACGATCGAATCTCGGGCAAGTACAATACCGCTAGACAAAGGGAATTGAATACGGGATTGAATGAATCCTCGACATCGTGGTTCATCCGATGAGATCATCGTGGAACATGTGGGAGCCAACATGGGTATCCAGATCCCGCTGTTGGTTATTGGCCAGAGAGGTGTCTCGGTCATGTCTGCATGGTTCCCGAACCCGTAGGGTCTACACACTTAAGGTTCGATGACGCTAGGGTTATAGGGAATAGATATACGTGGTTACCGAATGTTGTTCAGAGTCCCGGATGAGATCCCCGACATTACGAGGAGTTCCGGAATGGTCCGGAGGTAAAGATTTATATATGGGAAGTCCTGTTTTGGTCACCTGAAAAGTTTCAGGTGCTATCGGTAACGTACCGGGACCACCGGGAGGGTCCCGGGGGTCCACCAGGTGGGGCTACCTGCCCCAGAGGGCTACGAGGGCCAAGTGTGAGAGGGGACCAGCCCCAGGTGGGCTGGTGCGCCCCCCACCAAGGCCCAAGGCGAAGAGAGAAGGGAAAAGGGGAAACCCTAGGCTCAGATGGGCCTAAGGCCCACCTAGTGGTGCGCCCCCCCCCCTTTCTTCCCCCTTGGCCGCCCCCCTAGATGGGATCTAGGGCTGGCCGCCACCCCTAGGGGTGGAAACCTAGGTGGGGGCGCAGCCCCTCCCTTTCCCCTATATATAGTGGGTTTTTGGGCTGCCATACATACGAGAACATCTCCTTCTTGGCGCAGCCCTACCCCTCTCCCTCCTCGTCTCTTACGGTGCTTGGCGAAGCCCTGCTGGAGTACCACGCTCCTCCACCACCACCACGCCGTTGTGCTGCTGTACGGAGTCTTCCCCAACCTCTCCCTCTCTCCTTACTGGATCAAGGCATGGGAGACGTCACCAGGCTGCATGTGTGTTGAACGCGGAGGTGTCGTCCGTTCGGCACTAGGATCATCGGTGATTTGGATCACGGCGAGTACGACTCCATCAACCCCGTTCACTTGAACGCTTCCGCTTAGCGATCTACAAGGGTATGTAGATGCACTCTCCTTCCCCTCGTTGCTAGATTACTCCATAAATTGATCTTGGTGATGCGTAGAAAATTTTGAATTTCTGCTACGTTCCCCAACAGTGGCATCATGAGCTAGGTCTATGCGTAGTTTCTATGCACGGGTAGAACACAAAGTAGTTGTGGGCGTCGATTTTGTCAATTCACTTGCCGTTACTAGTCTTATCTTGATTCGGCGGCATTGTGGGATGAAGCGGCCCGGAACAACCTTACACGTACGCTTAGGTGAGACCGGTTCCACCGACTGACATGCACTAGTTTCATAAGGTGGCTGGTGGGTGTCTGTCTCTCCCACTTTAGTCGGATCGGATTCGATGAAAAGGGTCCTTATGAAGGGTAAATAGAAATTGGCATATCACGTTGTGGTTTTCGCGTAGGTAAGAAACGTTCTTGCTAGAAACCTATAGCAGCCACGTAAAAACTTGCAACAACAATTAGAGGACGTCTAACTTGTTTTTGCAGCATATGCCTTGTGATGTGATATGGCCAAAAGGATGTGATGAATGATATATGTGATGTATGAGATTGATTATGTTCTTGTAATAGGAATCACGACTTGCATGTCGATGAGTATGACAACCGGCAGGAGCCATAGGAGTTGTCTTGATTTATTTATGACCTGTGTGTCAACATAAACGTCATGTAATTACTTTACTTTATTGCTAACCGTTAGCTGTAGTAGTAGAAGTAATAGTTGGCGAGACAACTTCATGAAGACACGATGATGGAGATCATGATGATGGAGATCATGGTGTCATGCCGGTGACGATGATGATCATGGAGCCCCGAAGATGGAGATCAAAAGGAGCAAAGTGATGATGGCCATATCATGTCACTATTTGATTGCATGTGATGTTTTATCATGTTTTTACATCTTATTTGCTTAGAACGATGGTAGCTTAAATAAGATGATCCCTCACTAAAATTTCAAGAAAAGTGTTCTCCCTAACTGTGCACCGTTGCGAAGGTTCGTCGTTTCGAAGCACCACGTGATGATCGGGTGTGATAGATTCTTACTTTCGAATACAACGGGTGTTGACGAGCCTAGCATGTACAGACATGGCCTCGGAACACATGCGAAACACTTAGGTTAACTTGACGAGCCTAGCATGTACAGACATGGCCTCGGAACACGGAGGACCGAAAGGTCGAACATGAGTCGTATAGAAGATGCGATCAACATGAGATGTTCACCGATGATGACTAGTCCGTCTCACGTGATGATCGGACACGGCCTAGTCGATTCGGATCATTTATCACTTAGATGACTAGAGGGATGTCTATCTGAGTGGGAGTTCATGAAATAATCAGATGAACTCAATTATCATGAACATAGTCAAAAGGACTTTGCAAATTATGTCGTAGCTCACGCTTTAGTTCTACCATTTTAGATATGTTCCTAGAGAAAATTTAGTTGAAAGTTGATAGTAGCAATTATGCGGACTGGATCCGTAAACAGAGGATTGTCCTCATTGCTGCGCAGAAGGATTATGTCCTTAATGGACCGCTCGGTGAGCTGACCCGCGAATGTCGGTTGTGGATGTTGCGAACATCTGACATACACGTTTTGATGACTACATGATAGTTCAGTGCATAATGCTAAATGGTTTAGAATTGAGGCACCAAAGATGTTTTTGAAACATCGCTGAACATATGAGATGTTCCAAGGACTGAAATTGGGATTTCAGGCTAGTGCCCACGTCTAGAGGTATGAGACCTTTGACAAGTTTCTTAAGCCTGCAAACTAAGGAGAAAAGCTCAACCGTTGAGCATGTGCTCAGATTGTATGAGTACAACAATCGCTTGAATCGACTGGGAGTTAATCTTCCAGATGAGATAGTGATGGTTCTCCAAAGTCACTGTCACCAAGCTACTCAAGCTTCGTGATGAACTATAACATATCAGGGATAGATATGATCCTTGAGCTATTCGCGACATCGCGAAAGTAGAAATCAAAAGGGAGCATCAATTGTTAATGGTTAGTAAAACCACTAGTTTCAAGAAGGGCAAGGGCAAGAAAGGGATACTTCATGAAACAACAAATCAGTTGTTGCTCTAGTGAAGAAACCCAAAGTTGAACCCAAGCCCGAGACTAAGTGCTTCTATAATAAGGGGAACGGTCACTGAAGCAGAACCACCCTAGATACTTGGTAGATGAGAAGGCTGACAAGGTTGACAGAAGTATGTATTGGACATATATTAAATGTGTACTTTACTAGTACTCCTAGTAGCAGCAGGGTATTAGATACCGGTTCGGTTGCTAAGTGTTAGTAACTCGAAATAAAAGGCTACAGAATAAACGGAGACTAGCCAAAGGTGAGACGACGATAGGTGTTGGAAGAGTTTCCAAGGTTGATGTGATCAAACATCGCAGCTCCGTCTACCATCGGGGTTGGTGTTAAACCTAAATAATTGTTATTTGGTGTTTGCGTTGAGCATGGACATGATTAGATTATGTTCATCGCAATGCGGTTATTCATTTAAGGAGAATAATGGTTACTCTGTTTATTTGAATAATACCTTCAATGGTCTTACACCTAAAATGAATGGTTTATTGAATCCCGATCGTAGTGATACACATGTTCATGCCAAAAGATATAAGATAGTAATGATAGTACCACATACTTGTGGCACTGCAATTTTAGTCACAATGGTATAAAACGCATGAAGAAGCTCCATGTTGATGGATCTTTGGACTCACTTGATTTTGAATCACTTGAGACATGCAAATCATACCACATGAGCAAGATGACTGAAAGGCCTCGTTTTCAGTAAGATGGAACAAGAAAGCAACTTGTTGGAAGTAATACATCTTGATGTGTGCAGTCCAATGAGTGCTGAGGCATGTAGTGGATATCGTTATATTCTTACTTCACAGATGATTTGAGCAGATGCTGAGTATATTTACTTGATGAATCACGAGTCTGAATTATTGAAAGGTTCAAGTAATTTCAGGGTGAAGTTGAAGATCGTCGTGACAAGAGGATAAAATATCTATGATATGATCATAGAGATGAATATCTGAATTATGAGTTTGGCACAGAATTAAGACATTGTGGAAATTGTTTCACAACTAATACAGCCTGGAACGCCATAGTGTGATGGTGTGTCCGAACATCATAACTGCACCCTATTGGATATGATGCATACCATGATGTCTCTTATCGAATTGCCACGATAGTTTATGGGTTAGGCATTAGAGATAACCACATTCACTTTAAATAGGGTACCACGTAATTCCGATGAGATGACACCGTATGAACTATGGTTTAGAGAAACCTAAGCTGTCATTTCTTAAAAGTTTGGGGCTGCAACGCTTATGTGGAAAAGTTTCAGGCCGATAAGCTCGAACCCAAAGCGGATAAATGCATCTTCATAGGACACCCAAAACAGTTGGGTATACCTCCTGTCTCAGATCCGAAAGCAATAGGGATTGTTTCTCGAATCGGGTCCTTTCTCGAGGAAAAGTTTCTCTCGAAAGAATTGAGTGGGAGGAAGATAGAACTTGATAAGGTTGTTGAACCTTTACTTCAACCAGAGAGTAGCGCAGCACAGGAAAAATGTTTCTGTGGCACCTGCCTCAGTTGAAGAGAAAGCTAATGATGATGATCATGGAGCTTCAGATCAAGTTACTTTTGAACCTCATGGGTTGACAAGGGTGTGTACAACTTCTAAGTGGTAACCCTGTCTTAAAGGTCACGTTGTTGGACAACGATGAACCTATGAGCTATGGAGAAGCGATGGTGGGCCCGGATTCCGAAAATTGGCTCGAGGCCATAAAATCCGAGAGAGGATCCATGTATGAAAACAAACTGTAGACTTTGGAAGAACTACTTGATGGTCGTAAGGCTGTTAGGTACATTTGGATTTTAAGAAGAAGACGGACGTGGACGGTAATGTCATCGTCTATGAAGCTCGACTTGTGGCGAAGAGTTTTTCACAAGTTCAAGCAGTTGACTACGATGAGATTTTCTCACCCGTAGCGATGCTTAAGTCCGTCAGAATCGTGTTAGCATAAGCTGTATTTATGAAATCTGGCAGATGGATGTCAAAACAAGTTTCCTTACCAGTTTTCGTAAGGAAAGGTTGTATGTGATACAATCAAAAAGGTTTTGTCGATCCTAAGGATGCTAAAAGGTATGCTAGCTCCAGCGATCCATCCATGGACTAGAGCAAGCATCTTGGAGTCGGAATATATACTTTGATGGAGCAATCAAAGTTTATGGGTTTATACAAAGTTTGTTAGAAACTTGTATTTATAATAAAGTGAGTGGGAGCACTACAACATTTCAGATAAGTATATGTGGATGACATATTGTTGATCCGAAATGATGTAGAATTTCTAGAAAGCATATAGGGTTGTTTGAAAGGTGTTTTTTCAATGGAAAACCTGGATTAAGCTACTTGAACATTGAGCATCAAGATCTATAAGGATATATAAAAAACGCTTAATGGTACTTTCAAATGAGCACATACCTTGACATGATCTTGAAGGTGTTCAAGATGGATCAGCCAAAGAAGGAGTTCTTGCCTAAGTTGTAAGGTATGAAGTTAAGACTTAAAGCTCGACCATGGCAGAAGAAAGAGGAAGGACGAAGGTCGTCCCCTATGCTTTTGTCATAGGCTCTATACGGTATGCCATGCTGAGTACCGCACCCGATGTGTGCCTTGCCACATGTCTGGCAAGAGGGTACAAAGGTGATCTAGGAGTAGATCACCAGATAGCGGTCAAAATTATCCTTAGAGGAATAAGGATATGTTTCTCGGTTATGGAGGTGATAAAGAGTTCGACGTAAAGAGTTACGTCGATGCAAGCTTAACACCTATCCGGATAGCTCTGAGTAGAGATACCGGATACGTATAATGGAGCAACAATTTAGAATAGCTCCAAGTAGAACCGTTATTTGAAATGGCTCCAAATATAGCGTAGAAATTTGCAAAGTACATATGGATCTGAATGTGACAGACCCGTAGACTACAACCTCTCTCACAAGTAACATGATCAAACCCAGAACTCATTGAGTGTTAATCACATAGTGATGTGAACTAGATTATTGAACTCTAGTAAACTCTTTGGATGTTGGTCACATGGCGATGTGACCTGTGAATGTTAATCATATGGCGATGTGAACTAGATTATTGACTCTAGTGCAAGTGGGAGACTGTTGGAAATATGCCCTAGAGGCAATAATAAATTGGTTATTATTATATTTCCTTGTTCATGATAATCGTTTATTATCCATGCTATAATTGTATTGATAGGAAACTCAGATACATGTGTGGATACATAGACAACACCATGTCCCTAGTAAGCCTCTAGTTGACTAGCTCGTTGATCAATTGATGGTTACGGTTTCCTGACCATGGACATTGGATGTCATTGATAACGGGATCACATCATTAGGAGAATCATGTGATGGAAAAGATCCAATCCTAAGCCTAGCACTAAGATCGTGTAGTTCGTATGCTAAAGCTTTTCTAATGTCAAGTATCATTTCCTTAGACCATGAGATTGTGCAACTGTCAGATACCGTAGGAATGCTTTGGGTGTGCCAAACGTCACAACGTAACTGGGTGGCTATAAAGGTACACTACGGATATCTCCGAAAGTGTCTGTTGGGTTGGCACGAATCGAGACTGGGATTTGTCACTCCGTGTGACGGAGAGGTATCTCTGGGCCCACTCGATAGGACATCATCATATGCGCAATGTGACCAAGGAGTTGATCACGGGATGATGTGTTATGGAACGAGTAAAGAGACTTGCCAGTAACGAGATTGAACAAGGTATCGGATACCGACGATCGAATCTCGGGCAAGTACAATACCGCTAGACAAAGGGAATTGAATACGGGATTGAATGAATCCTCGACATCGTGGTTCATCCGATGAGATCATCGTGGAACATGTGGGAGCCAACATGGGTATCCAGATCCCGCTGTTGGTTATTGGCCAGAGAGGTGTCTCGGTCATGTCTGCATGGTTCCCGAACCCGTAGGGTCTACACACTTAAGGTTCGATGACGCTAGGGTTATAGGGAATAGATATACGTGGTTACCGAATGTTGTTCAGAGTCCCGGATGAGATCCCCGACATTACGAGGAGTTCCGGAATGGTCCGGAGGTAAAGATTTATATATGGGAAGTCCTGTTTTGGTCACCTGAAAAGTTTCAGGTGCTATCGGTAACGTACCGGGACCACCGGGAGGGTCCCGGGGGTCCACCAGGTGGGGCTACCTGCCCCAGAGGGCTACGAGGGCCAAGTGTGAGAGGGGACCAGCCCCAGGTGGGCTGGTGCGCCCCCCACCAAGGCCCAAGGCGAAGAGAGAAGGGAAAAGGGGAAACCCTAGGCTCAGATGGGCCTAAGGCCCACCTAGTGGTGCGCCCCCCCCCTCTCTCCCCCCTTGGCCGCCCCCCTAGATGGGATCTAGGGCTGGCCGCCACCCCTAGGGGTGGAAACCTAGGTGGGGGCGCAGCCCCTCCCTTTCCCCTATATATAGTGGGGTTTTGGGCTGCCATACATACGAGAACATCTCCTTCTTGGCGCAGCACTACCCCTCTCCCTCCTCATCTCTTACGGTGCTTGGCGAAGCCCTGCTGGAGTACCACGCTCCTCCACCACCACCACGCCGTCGTGCTGCTGCTGGACGGAGTCTTCCCCAACCTCTCCCTCTCTCCTTGCTGGATCAAGGCATGGGAGACGTCACCGGGCTGCATGTGTGTTGAACGCGGAGGTGCTGTCCGTTCGGCACTAGGATCATCGATGATTTGGATCACGGCGAGTACGACTCCATCAACCCCGTTCACTTGAACGCTTCCGCTTAGCGATCTACAAGGGTATGTAGATGCACTCTCCTTCCCCTCGTTGCTAGATTACTCCATAAATTGATCTTGGTGATGCGTAGAAAATTTTGAATTTCTGCTACGTTCCCCAACAGATTGTTGTGGCTAAGCTCAAGCAGGCAGCTGCCATGGACGTTGTTGCTCCTTCGGGACACTAGCGGTGTTGGATGGCGGGGGACCCCACCTTCGTAGTTTGCTCCGTTTGGCGATGTAGTTAGTTGTGCGCCTTGCCACCGCGAACCCGTCGTGCTTCCTCGGTGTTGGAAGATGACGAATTTAAGGAATAACATTGTACGCAGGGACGAAGCTAGAAAAAATCGCCACTGGTGTCAGCCACAAGCCACTACTGGATTATGGCAGGAAATATAAATAACTTTCAAAAAAACAATACAAAGAATGAAAATATGCAATTAGCAAACAATATAATAGTTGTTTATTTAAAAGCTTGCATACCAAGTGAAGGCAAGAAACCAGTTACAAATTCATAAGAAGAAGAAAATAAAAAAAGACGACTATAGAGAGCTTCATTTATAACTTCGAGCAAAAGATCAACAAACAAAACATATTACACTGACAACGATTGTACATAACTAATAATACTAAATATAAATATCATCAAACGAAACTTAAAGTGACTCGAGACTCACATTTTATAATTTCCCTTCATGGCCTTTCACCTTCTTAAAGAGATTAATCATGTCATCATTTGTAATGGTAGAATTTTTTTCCTGCTTAGCAAATCAGTCAATCACTCATAAACCGCTCACTCATTTTGTTATGTAGAACATTGCTGCCAATATTAATTTTTGAAAATCACCAACAATCAACAAAATTAGAATCAAATTTAGAAGTCGATGCACCAAATCAAAGAAAAAAGATTCTTCTGGGCATCCACGAACAATATAGCAACCTCAGCAATACAAACCAAATTGGAAAATATTTGATTTGTCCGCACATTATCAATGTAAATGTGAAGTTCATGACCAAGATCAATCAATTTTGTTGAATCAAAATCATCATGTGATATAGTTCATTTCAACAAAAAAATATGCATAATCCCCATATGAATCAAGGAAGAGAAATTCAAAATAGGCAAGGTGAGAAATTTCTGTATAGGGGTCACATATGTCCGTACAGACATGGTGTACCTTGCCGGAGACCTGGACTCAGGAACTTTCCTCAGCAGACTATTAGATTAAAATTGTTTTGTTGCCGCTGCGGCCGGCCGGATGGCCGGCATGAAAACATGCTGTTTTTGCTTCGCAGTTGTGTTGTTCCATCGAGCGGTGAGAGAGAGATTGAGATTGCTAGGGTTTGGTTCTGGATGCCGAAATTGAGGATTGAGTCGGCGAGGAGAGGCTTTTTTTGTTGAGAAACACCAGGCGGCGAAAAGACGGATAGGTGTGGATGGTGCGACCTGCACGTACTTCTGCGTATGTCACAACTCACAACCGCAGCTATTAGATTAAGAGGTAATAGCATTATAGGTACCCTAACTTGCACAGAATGTGATGATTCAGTCTCAAACTTGCAAAACTTGCCTTCACCATACTTCAACTTGCACATCATGTGATGATTTAGTCTCAGGCCAATCACAGCTCGATAATTGGCAGCCAGGTGACTGGACCGGTCAGCGCACGCACTTTTGCAGAAACCCCCTACCGTTTTGTTAGAGCATGGTTAATAGTATAGCCAACTGCTGGCTATAAGCCATTGCCATGTCATCTATAACTCATCTTATAGCCAATATGTACAATAATTGATTAGAAGAGTGTATTACTTTTTTATTATATGGCCCACTTTTCACTCTCACAAAGTGCCTAGGAGCACGTGCTAGAGCTGGCTCTTCATCAAGAGCCGCTTATCTTCTCTCTCCTTTTCTTTTTCCTCCAACTAAGCAAGAATATAATAGTTTATTTCTTATAGCCAGCTGACTCAGCTCTATTGTACTTGCTCTTATACGCGCAGCAGATCTTCCTGTATTATAATAAAAACCAACAAAAATAAAAGTGAGAAAGGGATACCGGCACTCAGACTAGAGCCTAATAAACTAATCAATCAAGAGCACAAAAGGCAAGGAACGGCCCACAAAACGATTCTTAGCTCCTGACCTGCATGTATTCCTCCTTGATATACATACCAAGGATGTACAGATCAAGCCTGATATTGCAGCCATGGAAGTAATTCTGAAGCATGCCGTGAACTGAACCATTAATTGCCCACTGCATAAGCAGCGACCAAAACTTGGATCGATCATTCTTAACAAAAGAAAAGAAAAATGATTAGTGTGTTGCAGTTTGAGATTCAACAATGGAACTCCAAGAAGATCCAACTGTTCTCTTTAGTTACTGATGATGATAACCAAGTATGTAAATACATCTTGAGAGATGTTCAGTAAGGATGATTCTATGCTGGTGGAAAGCAGAGGATGGATGTACTCTTGCCTATAGCAATACAAATAGGCAGCCAAACAAACCGACGTTGACCATTCGAAAATTAAAAACAAACAGTGGTTGCAGTTTGAAACAAACACAAATCGTTTTCGGTACTCCTGAACCCCAAACACTTTCTTCAAAAAGATATTGCAGTAAGCCGGCATTCAGGCTCTCAAATCACCCATGGCACCAGCACCAACATGTATGAGCAGCACCACATATACTTAAATAATAAAGAACATTTCCTTAACTAAGCTCTGGTCATTGTCCAACTAATCCTAATTTACTCTAAAAAATGGACAACCCTGCATCTCAAAGTGCAGCTTCGTGCCACCCATTATCAAGGGGCAGTAGAAATCTGGCCCCTGCAACCTGCTTCAGCATACTAGCTAGTACAAAAATCCTAATTTATGATGTTACCTGCTACTTGGTGTGTATCTTAAATCATATTTTGTTTCCAAATGTTCTCCTTAGTTGTTACTGAAACTTCAACATGTATATCTTCAGAAACATGCAGTAACAGTCATGCTCTGCTGGAGTGCTGGTAAGAGAAAGCAGAGGATGCTACTCTAATGACCACAGAAATTGGCGAAAAGACAATTTGATTCCTCTCAATAATCAACAAGAAGGCAAAACTGAACGCCACCGATGTGGATGGAAATGTAATGTACCCTCTCAACACCCCACACCTCAAATCTGCATGATAATCAAAAGGCAGGCAAATGCAGTGCCGTGATCATATTCCAGAATTGGTTGCAGTTTGAAACAATCAAAAGGCAAAACACAAACACAAAATGCTATTATGAACCCAGCAAACCAAACAGTCTTCTCTAGCTATAAGTACTGTTCTCCTCTGTTTAGTTCTGAATTAAACCTGTTAATCCAGAAACCTCACCCAAACAGATAATTACTTACTAATAAGAGCTGCAATAATTACTTCAATAAGGGTCTGAGCCATGCATAAAGAAAGTCATGAAAGGTGGCCCGAACCCCAACGTTCTAAATTAAAGCTTCGGGCAATAATTACGTACTAATATGAGCTGCAATCATCATAGCATAAAATTAAGTCTGAGTCATGCATACCGATTAAATTGTTCCATCAGAATACTTAAAAAGCAACCTAAAAGGGCCACCTTTGTTTACTATGCCACAATCTGGAAGACGAAAAGAAGAAGCAGAAAATCAAACTGTTTCCTAAGTTTCTACTGAAGCCTTTTTACTGGAAATCAAGCCGAATTGTTTGATTAATTCAGATTCATAAGCCTGTTGCTGCATCTATACTGTAGTAATGCACATAATATAGTAGCACTTAACCCACCCCAACAGCTATGAAATCAGTCACAGTATCCATCACAATGGGATGGAAGGCATGAACCACACTGGTGGCGACCAGCGCAAGGCCCTCGACCTTCTCCCGGCTGCCATCCTTGAGGGTGAATACCCCAATTAATGCCATTGTAGTAGCGGTCGCGAGCATCCTTGTATAGCCCCGGATCGTCCTCGGTGTAGTAGACGCAGCCGGCCCTGAGCTCCGGGTGCTCCCTCGTGGACACGCAGAAGGAACCGTTCCCCCCAATGAAGAGCGTTGTTTCGCCGATGTCGTTCGTCACCTTCCACTCCTTGCCGCCGCCACCGAGGACCTGCACCTTGAAGGATGGAGACGTCCGCCGACCCTCCTTGAGCACGACCATCAGCGGCCCGCCCGGCGCCGCCATTAGGTACTTGCGGTGCTCGGTGTCGGCTGGCAGCCTCGGCGAGATCACCACACTTGCGAACACACCTGGGTCATCGGCGCCGCACTCATCCCATGCCTCTACTTCGCCGAAGTATGTGATCGAGTAGAACCTGCCATTGTAGTGGATGGCATCCTTGACGCCGTTGCGTGAGTGCACCAGACTTCACTTCCCAGACGCAGCTGTGGCGACGGGCTCAACTCCGTCGCGCGGGAGCGCAAGCCTCCAGGAGCCCTACAGAGCAGATAACAATATGGAAGGCAATGGCAAAGACCCCTGCTTCTATCGCTCTGGAGTACACATTTATCGCGGTTTGGTTTGTTGGTGGCCTCTCAGTGTTTCACTTGTATCTCATGAGCACTAACCAGGTAAATGCTATTCTGTGAAATGGTATATTCCCAGTCTTGCATCGTGATTCCATTCTGTCAGTTGCTAACCATTGTTGCCATTTACAGCTGTTGCAAGTTGGGGTATAGGAAAAACAGCAGGGGGGTTTCTGCAAAAGTACGTGCGCTGACCGGTCCGGCAACCTAGCTGCCAATTGTCGAGTTGTGATTGGTCTGAGACTAAATCATCACATGAGGTGCAAGTTGGGGTATGGTGGAGTCAAATTTTACAAGTTTGAAACTGAATCATCACATTCTATGCAAGTTAGGGTACCTGAGATGCTATTAACTCTCATATTAACGTGTTGCGGGCTTCCCCTCAGCCTTTTTGTTTGCACGACTGTAATTGGGCTGGCATTTTGGGTTTGTGGAGCGGCTTTCCGTCGGCCGGGTTGGTGTCAATCGATCTTTCTGGCTGGCGTCAAAGACAAAATTTATTAAGCATGCTAATTGAAACGCTGAACTCCACTTGTGTCAACTGACACCAGTGGTTGTACGTGAGCTCCGTTCCTGATTGTACGGAGCCACCCACCTCAATGGCGATTTTCTTTCTTTCTTATTTTTGAGGCTACGTCAATGCTGTCCTAAGAAAAAAAAAGCTATTG
Source organism: Triticum dicoccoides (assembly GCF_002162155.2). Taxonomy (NCBI): domain Eukaryota; kingdom Viridiplantae; phylum Streptophyta; class Magnoliopsida; order Poales; family Poaceae; genus Triticum; species Triticum dicoccoides. The sequence goes on along the minus strand of NC_041392.1, from coordinate 448,567,104 downwards.
TGCATGTGAACACTCAGTTTTTTTTTCGAACACCCAGCTGACACGCGAGAGAGGGGGCGGCTAAAGGGCGAAATCACTAATTAAGGAGTACTCGTTGCAAAGAACACTTCACTTTCCCAGGTCGCGACAAGTGGCGCACATGCAGCGCGCCACTTGTCGCAATCGGGGAGTTTTCCCTTTTTCCGTAGATCCGTTTATTCAAAACGTTTTATCTCTTAAACCGTGCGTCCAAATCTCGAACCGTTTTCACCATTGGATTCCTCGCGTCGAGATCTTTAAAATTAGGTCCCATTTTGATAGGTTTTGACGAACTTTTTTTTCACAAAAAAAACCGGACAAAAAAAACCGGGCGAAAAAACCGAACCGGAAGCACGGTTTTTTTCCCTTTCCAAAAGAGGCACGCCCGTGCCTCTCGCGAAATCACAACCGTGTCTCTCGTGGAAGCAAAATCGTGACTCTCGTGGAAGGAAAAAAACAGAAAACGCGTTTTTTCCGTTTTCGAGAGGCACGATTGTGACTCTCGCGAAAGCACAACCGTGCCTCTTGCGGAAGCAAAACCGTAACTCTCGTGAAAGAAAAAAAAAAGAAAATGCGTATTTTTTCCCTTTCCGAGAGGCACGGCCGTGACTTTCGCGTAAGTACAACCATGCCTCTCGCGGAAGCAAAACCGTAACTCTCAAGAAAGAAAAAAAACAAAAAACGCGTTTTGTTTTTCCCTTTCCGAGAGGCACGGCCGTGCCTTTCGGAAACGAAAAAAAAACGTGTTTTCTGTTTTTTTTCTTTTGCGAGAGTCACGGCCGTGCCTCTCGCAAAAGCACAACCGTGCCTCTTGCGGAAGAAAAACCGTGACTCTCGCAAAAGAAAAAAAACAGAAAACACATTTTTTTTTCGTTTTCGAAAAGCACGGCCGTGACTCTCGATAAAGCACAACCGTACCTCTCGCGGAAAAAAACCCATGACTTTTGCGAAAGGAAAAAAAGAAACGTGTTCTTTCGCGCAAAAAAAAATTCGAATTTTTTTTAATCGAAAAGCTAAGAAAGACCGGGGGAAAACCAAAACGTAAAAAAAACCCGGGAAAAAACCATTTAAAAGCCGAAAACGCGTGTGGAAAAATAAAAAAATAAAATCCGAAAAAACGTCCAGAACGCGACACGTGACGAATGGCTGAGAACGCGACAAGTGGCGCTGATCATTGCGAGGCTTCCGAAGAAGCGCTCGTTAACTAGTTGCTTCCGCTAAACCGCTAAAGGGAAAGGAAAGCAGAGTTACCTCGAATGCCTTCAGCCCAATACGCCCATAGCCTGTGGGCATTCGAGCGGCTAACAAGCCCAGGCCCATATTCTCGAAGCTACCTTCCTAGGGTTTCGCTTCTTGTAACCCCCCAGTGCGCCTCCCTTTCTCCCACTCCCCCCACTCCCCACCACAAGACCGCCGCCGCCGCCGCAGGAGGAGGAGAAGCAGCAGGGGCGAGAAGGAGATCTCGCGAGGAGGCGACCGACCATGAGGGCCAAGGTAACCTCCCAATCCACACGCTCTAGTCCCCGGACACCTATCCCGTTCGTCCCCTAGATCCATGCGACGACCGCCATGGTTTTGTTCCTTCGTTTGTTTGTTTGTTCGTTCTTTGCCGAGCGGGGGCTATGATTACAAAGAGAGAGGCTCGAATGGCTCGAATTCCTGGGAAACCCTAGCGAGCCGGCAGATCTCGCCGTCTCGTGCTCGTGCCCCCCGTTTCTGCTGCGGCTGCGACGGGGCGAGCAACTCGAGCCGGTCAGGGATGGAACGCGAGGTGCCGCCCGACGACGCTTGCGTCGGCGGTGGCGGTGGCGGCGATGGTGGGGCATGTTTTGTCTCGTGTTACCTTAGATCGATCGATGTATCGTGTGGGCTTAGGTATCTCGTGTTCCGGTTCTCCCGTACCGTGCTCACGTTGCTTGTCGTCGTGCTTGCGCGCGCGTGCGTGGGTCGTCTGTCTCGTTTGGGTTTCCCTGCCACGGTGAAGGTCGAATGCACTTGATATGAGCCCTCGGGATGTGAATTAACAATTTGCTGAAGTACTCTGTTGGTGTTTGATTATGTACGTTAGTGGTTGGTCCTTTGTGGTCGCCATACTGTTTCAAAACCTGCGAATTTCTTCTTTGGTTATGATGATTTAAGTAATAAGATGAATTGGCTTATCTGGCTGTAGTACCACATGTTTAATGCGTGTTGTAGTAGACTTGTTAAATTTTCTATGTTGCAGACAATCTGCTCGTCTGCTCGCTATTGAACATTCCTTTTGGCCTTAGCAAGTGATACTGAACATAGTTGCCCGCATCCAAGTAGATGAACAGTATTAGATAATTGACTAGCTGGAATGTTGTACTGCCATGTTGTAGCAGATGCAGTTTTTCAGTGCATTTCAGTTAAACTGTTCACAACCTGTCTCAGGATTGGGCAGCTGAATTGATTGTTGCCTTGCTTTTGGTTGCTTCCGACATCTGTTTACCACTGAGGTTCATGGGATTACTTGGTTTATTTTTTGCAAACAGCATGCCTGGAAGCCACCCTTCTATTCTTGTTTTATTGAATAATTTATGTGATCATGTATCCTTTTTAACTTGGCTTATCTCTTGATTCAGTGGAAGAAGAAGCGCATGAGGAGGCTGAAGAGGAAGCGCCGAAAGATGAGGCAGCGATCCAAGTAGGCTGATGGGGGTGGTGACGGTGTGCTGTAGCTTCCTATGTGTGTCTTTGGCTGCGGCTGACTGCGGGCGTACTTGCTTGGCATGGTGGCGCCATTCTTCTCATCTGTCAACTCGCTTATTCCAGAAACCTGCACTTTAGTAGGCCTGTTATCGTTGCTTTTAGTTGTACCAGGAGTTTTGCTATCATGACCAATCTATCCAACTGTATGAACTCTGTTTTGGAGCTTTATTTGCTGCTAATATTCGGCCATCAAGTACTTTATGCTTTTGCATGCATCAGCATTATTGTCTGGATGCTCTTATCTGCTGCGTGTAGAGTTTGATTTGCTGGGTGGTGCTACCTGCTTCTTGATGGTTTAGGATTAGGATTTTGATCCCGGATGGCAGCCTGGTCTGAATGTGTTGACATAGATACATCATGCTTTGGATGCTATAAGTCCTGCTTCTTGATTGTTCAGGATTAGGATTTTGATCCCGGATGGCAGCCTGGTCTGAATCTGTGGACAATGGTTACATCCTGCTTTGGATGCTACAAGTCCTGCTTCTTGATTGTTTAGGATTAGGAATTAGATTGCGCATGGCAGGGAATGTGTTGACGTGGATACAGTTATTTCTTTGGATGCTGCAAATAAATCTACATTAGAATGAGTGGATCTCCATTCTAAACTATGTCTTACATACGTTTGTATGTACTCCGTCCAGCGAAATGTAAATGAGTGAATCTATGCTCCAATTTTTGTTGTCTATGTATGTTTCTATGTATTCCGGCGAAGAATGTACATTTGTCTTTAAAATTTGTCCATAAAAGAATGTATTTCTATCTTTTCAATGCTTTAAAATTTGTCCACAAGAGTGTATTTCTATATTTCTAATTTCTTTTATCTTCAGGTGGTAAAACAACAATAACATTCTATATGTGGTCTTCATTTGCAACGTGTTTGGCTAAAGTGACCTTCATTTACAACGTGTTTGGCTAAAATGACCTTCATTTATAACATCCCAAGCTTTATAAAAGGAAGAAATAATTACAAGAAGATTGTTCTGGCCCTCACATGTGGTTGGTGATGCCAATAAGACTCCCACTCCCACTCCTATCATACACGACTACTCACATAAGTGTTGTACACTCCTCGCTCCTGTCGCTAATCAAAGTCGTAGCTCTTGGTAAATCTTCGTGGAAAGTTCCTCTTCATTGCTAATGCCTTGGCCATCAAAAACTCGTCTTTTCCTTTGCTTTCAAATACTCCAACAAGTCAGTAGCACCAGCGAGTCAAACCCCTTTTGATACCTCTTGGGGATCCGCTTTCGGGCGGTTGGCCAGCGAAGCATCTGCATGTCAATCTAGGCCCACCAGAAGCATTGGAACCACACTTGCCTCGAGTAAACACATTGGAGCATTATATGATCCACCGAGTCTTCCTCTTGATCACAAAGGAAACACACTGATGTTGCGTCCTGTAATCCATGCCGAAATCTTCGATCGAAGGTCCAAAGTCTTCGCTGCAGCGCCAACCACATGAACAATATGCAACCTAATGGGCCCCAGGATTTCCACAGTCCTTTGGCGCATCCTAGTCTGACAGCTCCCTCGTTCATAATATGGTAAGCAGATGAAGTCGAGTACTGTCCCGATGCCGACCACTTCCAGATCACTTGATCTTCCATTGAAGTGTCAAGATATGCAACACTTAAGATCTCCCACAGGTGGATGAATTGGACAAGTCCCTCGGTGGACAGCTCCCCATTGATGTCATTGATCCAATTACTTGAAGTTAGCCCTTCCCTTGCCAACCGTCGATTCACCGTTTGAGTTCTTACTTGTGCTACTACCAGCGGTGCAATTTCCGCTATGCGGAGTCCCTGGATCCATCTATCCTTCCAAAACAAGATTTGGCTCCCATTGCCCAAAGTCCAATGCACTAAGCTAGCGAAAGCTGCTTGCATCTCCTTGTCCGCCGACATAGTCAGACCCTGCCAAGGTTTGGAGTTGTCAGTACGTCTGAGCCATGCCCATGTGAGTCTCAGGGCAATTCCTTGAGTATGTAGATTTATCACACCTAGCCCGCCAAGCTCCTTCGGCCGGCATACCCGGCGCTAGGCCACCAGACACTTCCCACAGTGGATCTCCTCTGTTCCATCCCAAAGAACGCCTTACATCCTCTGTCGATACTGTCCAAGGCCCACTTTGGAGCATTGGCCACGATAAGATGATGGGTAGGCCTAGCCCTCACGACGTTGTTGATTAGAATCAACCTGTCCGACCTTGTGATCAGGCCTCTCGTCCGTGCTGGCAGAAATTTGAGCGTTGCGTCAACCATTGGCTGCCACTGATTGCGTGTTAGTTGTTTGATCGAGAGTTGGAGGCCAAGATACTTGCACGGAAAACTCTGAATCCTCCAAGGTAGGGCTGCGGCTAATCTCTCGGTGTCCCCCAAGTCCATCCTAATCAGGATCGCTGAGATTTTTGGTAGTTAATCTTCAGTCACGAGGCCTCTCCAAAGATGTGCATTACTTCCTTGACAAACGCTAGATCCATGTGTGTCGGCCTGATGAAGAGAACTACATCATCTGCATAGATCGAGAGCCGTTGTATCAGAGAGCATCCGAGCATCGGGCTTAGGACTCCAGTTTGTTGGGCCCGAACGATGAGAGGTGACGGGGCATCCATAGCAATGACAAACAGGAGAGGGGAGATTGAGTCGCGCTGCCTCAGGCACGTGCATGCATGATCTTCTCTCCTACGTTGCCATTGTCAATCACTCTAGAGCTGGCCGAGGATAACAGCGTGGCAATGAGCGATCTCCATCTATCAGAGAATCCTTTCGCACGAAGCACTTCAAAAAGGAACGGCCAGGAGAGCGAATCAAACGCTCTTGAGATATCCATCTTCACCATCACACCCTTAGCTTTCCGTTTGTACAAGTTCCTCGCCACTTGACGCACAAGCATGAAATTGTCATGTAGATTTCTGCCCTTGATAAAAGTTGATTGGTTTGAGTGAATCATCTCCTCCATGCGCCTACTAACTTTGGTTGCCAATAGCTTGGCACAGATCTTAGGGATGTTGTGGAGCAAGCTGATCAGTCTAAAACCCCCTATCTCTGAAGCATCTGGTTTTTTTGGGATTAGAGTGATCAACGCCATATTGAACCTGCCAAAACCTCGTCCACTATCCAGCATAAACTTCTGAATCACAGCAATCACGTCTCCCTTAATTATGGGCCAAGCTTTGTGGAAGAAAAGCCCAATGAATCCGTCCGGCCCCGGCGCTCTGTCAGCTGGCATGTATTTTATGACCTTCCTGATTTCCTCCTTTGAAAAAATGGTGTCCTGATCGGACAAATCGATGGGCTCCATATTCAGATATTGCAGATCAAGAGTGAACTCTCTCGCCCTGGATGTGCCCAAAATCTCCTCGTAAGCCTGATGGGAAGCCGTCTCCTTTCCCTACTAATCGGTGATCTGTCCTTTGACCGAGATCGCCGGAATGTAGTTCTTGGCCTTCCCCCCGTTCGCAAAAAGCTAGAAGAATTTTGAATTTGCATCGCCCTCACGAAGCCATTTGATCCGAGATCGCTACCTAGCCATCGTTCTTTCCAGCGAAGCCAGGCCAAGCAGAGTCTTTTTCAAAAGACCACGGAGCCATCTCTCCTCCGTAGTCAGGTTTCTGTCTTCCATGGCCTTGTCAAACAACTTGATAACCAACCTCGCGATTGCCATCTGAATTTTGACATTGCCAATCTTTTTCTGCCCTAAGCCATGAGAAATTTGGCGGTGTTCCTAAGAAGCTCATCAAGGCGCTTATACTGATCCGTGATGCCCGGTGCGCACGCGTCCTTCACAACCTCCTCGAATCCGTCGATCTTGGTCCAGAAAACTTCAAACCTGAAGCGCCTAGGTGTGAGAATGTGTTCCTCTAGTGCAAGGTGCAGGGGACAATGATCAGATATATCAGTGGACAATGCTTGCAACATGCAATTGGGGTAATCCAATTCCCAGTCAACCGAGATGAGAGCACAATCGATCTTGGTGAGGGTGGCTAGCTCTCGCTCATTACTCCAAGTGAATTTGCGCCCATGAAGGAAGAGCTCTTTCAGTTCCATGTTGTCGATAAAACGCCTAAATCTGCCCATCATCCTCCTATCAAGGTTGGCGTTGCTCTTGTCAGAAGCACACATGATGAGGTTGAAGTCGCCGATCACCGTCCAAGGTCCCGGGCAAAGAGCGCGCCTTTCCACCAATTCGTCCAGAAAAGCAATTTTCTCCGCGTCCTCCTGGGGCCATACACAACAGATAGCCACCCGGGCGATCCCACTAGAGGAGCAACATAGCCCGTGATGAAATTCGAGTCATTGACCAGGTTGGACACCTGAACTAGAGTCAAATTCCATGCCAACAATATACCTCCACGTGTCACATTGGCAGGGAGATAGGCAAAACCATCATATGCGGGACCAAGACATTGCAGAATAGTAAAGCGGTCCACCACAACCAATTTGGTCTCCTGGATACAAATGATAGTGACATTGATAGAATCTACAAATTCCCTAAGGGCCTTCTTCTTGGCCGGACTATTGAGGCCTCTCACATTCCAACACACCAACTCCACATTGGTGCCAGACATCAAGAAGTCTAGCATCCAACTGGTAGTAATCTACTTACTCACGCAATGCCCACTATCATTTCTCCATCCAGCATATCCAAGTCCATGGGAATAGACTTGCCAAAGGTTGCTGCTATCGCTCTAAGTTAACGTTCCTGAATAGGTGAATCAAATATCTCTTTAAGAATTCTCATAGCACCGTCATGGACCGCAAGGTCGTCATCTGCAACTCCCAGAGTCTTGAGCAGTACCGCTTCAGCAACAGAGGCCTTTTGCTTTCTTGGCGCCGCAGTGCTCATCGAGCGGGTGGTGCATCTAGGAGTGAACGGGTCCTACCCCATATGCACCCCTTTGATTGCTTCGATTTCCTTAAGCAGCGGTGGTGCTAGTTTCTTGAGAAGTCCCGCACAGAAGGATTTCAGCTTCCCCATTGCCACTCTTTCTTTTTCCGTCAGGCATTGCACCATTTGATCGCTACCATCCGCACCAGGCAACACATCCATCTGAGCCATGGGAGGCGTGGTGGCAATATCTAGCATGTTGCATGTGCGTGTCACATCTGTTTCTCCTGCCAGTGATAGGTTGCACGGCTGGGTCACATCCCGTTGCTAGGGAATCTCCTGGGGCCCACCAGCTGGCACCAATGGGGAGGTGGCCGACATGATCTCCTCAAGGGGCCCATCAACTGGTCCGCCCGTAGAGCCCGCCACTTCCCCCTCGGGATCCTGCGGGCCACTGTCTCTGTCTCCTTCCAAAACAACCCCATCTTTGTTGACTGCCACATGGCACGACCACACTCTGATTGGCCAACGATAGGTGGATAGAGGGAATCTCCAACACTGTTGGCACAACCACCACATCCACCCTGGGGCCCATGGGTACCGGTAGTGTCACCCTTGCCAGCGGGACAACTGTCACCGGCACAGGATCTACGTCAACCAGTAGCCTCGGGAGCGCCGCTGTGTGCTGTGCCTCAGCAGCCACAGGACGGCCACAAGGATTCGGTGTGCCAGCCTAGGACGTTGGCACCAGCACCGCCTGTCTCGATGCCAAGAGCTCACCGGAGGTGCTAATCCGGCTAGCCGGCGCTCCTGCCACCTGCCAGTTGCTGGATCCAATAGTAGGCAGACACCAGCTGGACTCACCCAACCTGCCCATCAAAACTTGCCTGAAGGACCTGCCAGTGGCTCCAATGCCGGCAGGCCCAGCAGCTCCACCACGGTCATCTCTCTTGCCGCGCGTCCATGGCAGCACCTGGCGACCCCCTCCTCCTGAGAAACCATCGGAATCGTCCGACAACCCACTCTGACCGCTACTGCTAGAACTCGCCGGACGGCGCCAGTTCTCCGGGGCATTGAAATCCAAGAGCCTGCCAATGTGAATGAGCGTCGAGCACTCCAAGAATTGGCGAGACGATGCACGCTGCTGCTGCACATCTTCCAATTCCGGTTCAGGGATCCACAGCCTCTTGTCCACCAGGATATCCTCCGGCTGCACACACCAAGCACGAACCTTGAACAGCAACAAATCTGATCTGTCCGCTGTTTCAGGCGCCAAGTTGTCAATTTTGCAAGCAGTCCCAAGGAGCTCAGCAGCGTATCTTGATACCACGCATGTGAAGGGATTTCCTCGATCATGAGATCCACCTGCACCCTCATGGCCTTAGCGGTAGCTTGCGCCCGCCGCAACCATGGCTTAAAGAAAAGCTTGAAGCTTCCATTGTCAACAGGGATGTCACGGAGGGCGATGTTACGAAGCTCCAGAGTGGCAAAGACGATCAGGAAATCCTCCGGCTGGAAACGATGAACAGAGACGCGATGACGCGGAATCTCCAACTACACTGAAATGGCTTCCACCGCCTCCACACAGGAGACCGACAGCCTCACACCCCCAATGTAGGCCACCATCACCAGACGAAGCCGGCGCTCCATGTCGTCCATCTTCCGGGAGCGGCGGAGAATGCAGATGACCCCAGAAGAGACCTGGGTCGATGGCCATACTAAGGACAAAGGCTCAGCCGCCGCCGGCGAGGGAGGTACCAAGGGTACTTCCTGCCTAGGCGCCGGTGAGGTATGTCTCTCAACACTAGCCACCACAGCAGACAGAGCCAGGCAGCCCATCTTGGCCAGGACCGCCCGGATCAGCTCTCGCTCCGAAGCTGGACTCCGATGACGCTTGCATTGGAACGATTCATGGCCTTCAAAGCCACAGCGGAAGCACATGGGATGGTTGGTGCAGTCCTTCTTCTTGTGGTCATCCCCGAAGCACTTAAAGCAGAGACCTTGCAGCTCGATCGGAAACTCCTTCCTCTCCCACGAAGAAGACGGCGAGGACAACACCCTGCGAGCGGACGAGCCAGCTTCCAGCTGACGCCACTGCGCCCACTGGCAGTGCCACATCACTTTGCAGGAGGGCCTAGGGTGACGGAATCAATCCACCTGAGCCGCCGACAGGGCAGCCACCTGCTGGCTCGCCCCACCGGAAGAGGCAGCGTGGCTGGATCCAGGGGATCCCGAGAGGCCCAGTCCAGAAACCACTAGCTGCGGCCTAGGAAATATTGAGGAGACCTACGGCAGGCTGGAGGAGCCGCCCGTCATCGCACCCGGGGCCAGAGGACCAGCAAGGGGGGTGGACACCACGACCGAGGTGGTCAGCGGTAGGGGAGGTGGACGCCGCGGCCGAAGTGGCCGGCGGCGGGAGGGAGGGCTGGGGGCGGGGGGCGTGGCGCGCAGCAAAAGAACTGACGACGCTAATACATGAAGTTTGTTTGGCTAGAATGAGGAAAGGGAATGGGAGTTCAGCAAGTGATTAGGCGTGGGAAGTTGAATTTTAGTCTCAATTCTATGTTTGGTGTGTGATGGAAATTAATAAAGGAAATTTGAGAAAAAATAACTCCGCACGTGAATTAACAAGTGGAGGCTGGAAAGAGATACACGGGAATTGAGCTCCTTAATTTCTTTCCCCATTCCACCTCAATTCCCTTGCCCTCCAACCGAACAAATATGTCACCTTAAATTCCCATTCCCTACCTTTAATATCCTCAACCAAACAAGCTGTTAGCGTACTCGGGTTGGCTAATTAAAAAGAAGAGAGATAGTGGCTTGCACCTTTCGTGTGATTTTTTACTTCACTTTATAATTTGGCCTAAAATTTCTATATGTACACTTTTATCGGACGAAGGGAGTAGTTTGAAATCTCTAGAAAGACTTATATTTATATGTTGTCCATATTAAAATCTCTAAAAAGATATATTCAGGAATAGAGGGGGTGACACAAGCTATTGCAATACGGCATGCATGTAGCAAATGAAATCTCAGACTTGTTAACTTCTTTTTTCTCGAGGGTATGCCTAGACGTATGTAACGCCCTCGATGCGGCTATATCTCCCACGTGTCGAAGCACGACTTAGAGGCATAACCGCATTGAAAGCAATGTCGCAAGTGAGGTAATCTTCACACAACCCATGTAATACATAAGGGAAAAGATACATAGTTGGCTTACAATCGCCACTTCACACAATTACATGAATAAAGCATTACATCATCCAAATACACTCAAGGTCCGACTACGGAACCAAAATAAAAGAAGACTACCCCAAATGCTACACAGATCCCTGATCAACCCCAACTGGGCTCCACTACTGATCAACTAGAACTAAACAGCACAAAGGACACGATCTTCATCGAGCTTCGCCTTGAGCTCAGTTGCGTCATCTGCATGGTTCAACGGCACCTGCAAGCTGGTTTTGAAAGTATCTATGAGTCACGGGGACTCAGCAATCTCACACCCTCGCGATCAAGACTATTTAAGCTTATAGGAAGGGTAAAAGGTATGAAGTGGAGCTGCACCAAGCGACTAGCATATTTTGTGGCTAAACATACGCAAATGAGAGCGAGAAGAGAAGGCAAAAGCACGGTCGAACAACTATGATCAAGAAGTGATCCTAGAACAACCTACGTAAAGCATAACTCCAACACCGTGTTCACTTCTCGGACTCCGCCGAGAAGAGACCATCACGGTTACACACGCGGTTGATGTATTTTAATTAAGGTCAACTTCAGGTTTTCTACAACCGGACATTAACAAATTCCCATCTGCCCATAACCGCGGGCACGGCTTTCGAAAGTTCAAATCCCTGCAGGGGTGTCCCAACTTAGCCCATCACAAGCTCTCACGGTCAACGAAGGATATTCCTTCTAGCGGGAAGACCCGATCAGACTCGGAATCCCGGTTACAAGACATTTCGACAATGGTAAAACAAGTCCGGCAACACCACCCGAATGTGCTGACAAATCCCGATAGGAGCTGCACATATCTCGTTCTCAGGGCACACTCAGATGAGCTCTCCATACAACTAAAACCAAACCTCGAGTTTCCCCGAGGGGGCGCTGCACAGGGCTCTAGTTTGGACCAACACTCAGAGGAGCACTGGCCCGGGGGGGTTTAAATAAAGACGACCCTTGAGTCTGCAGAACCCAAGGGAAAGAAAAGGCTAGGTGGCGAATGGTAAAACCAATGTTGGGCATTGCTGGAGGAGTTTTATTCAAGGCAAACTGTCAAGGGGTTCCCATTATAACCCAACCGCGTAAGGAACGCAAAATCCGGGAACATAACACCGATATGACGGAAACTAGGGCGGCAAGAGTGGAACAAAATACCAGGCATAAGGCCGAGCCTTCGACCCTTTACCAAGTATATAGATGCATTAATTAGATAAGAGATATTGTGATATCCCAACAAGTAAACATGTTCCAACAAGGAACAACATCTCCATGTTCCAACAAGGAATAAACTTCAATCTTCACCTGCAACTAACAATGCTATAAGAGGAGCTGAGCAAAGCGGTAACATAGCCAAACAACGGTTTGCTAGGACAAGGTGGGTTAGAGGCTTGGTTCAACAATATGGGAGGCATGATAAGCAAGTGGTAGGTATCGCATCATAGGCATAGCAAAAGAGCGAGCAACTAGCAAGCAAAGATATAAGTGATTTCGAGGGTATGGTCATCTTGCCTGAGATCCCGCAAGGAAGAAGAACGAGTCCATGAAGAAGACAAACGGATGTAGCCGAACGGGTCCTCACAAACGCAATGTTACCGGATTACCGAGAAGAAGTACACCAGAAAGAAACAAACAACATAGTAAACAACCACGACATGAACATGGCATGATGCACAATCAAGTATGATGCATGTCCGGTTTAATGAAGCATGGCATGGCAAAATGCACAAACAATCCTACAAATTAAGTGGAGCTCATTATGCAACAGAGTTGCATATTGACGAAACACCACGACAAGTTATTTAGTTCGATCTCGTTTATGTACCCAACAATATTAAATGTTGTTAGCATGGCAAGAGGTGAAGCATGATGAAACTATCTAATCTAGGCAAGTTTAAATGAGGCCGAAACAACAAAACAACAAGTCCGGAAACTCCTCATATGCATATATTAGGTTTGGTACTGTTCTGCCCTAAACACAATTTTAGGGTTGTTAAACATGCAAGATGAAAGCACCATGTTAAACTAGGCATTTTTCTACCCCATTTACATATAAAGTTTGTTAAATTTGGAGCTATGGTTAATTAGTTATGAATTAAGTCATTTTAGCATGGCATAGGAGCAAATTTAATCAAACATCATTTTAAACATTTTAAACATAGATGAAAGTTGCATATTATTAAACTAGATGAAAAACTACGCAAGTTACATGTTTAAATCATTTTAATCCGATGCACGGTTCAAGAGTTATAAAATGCATGATGTCTACGGGGTTCTCTGCAAAACTGGGTAGTCTCTGGATAATGTTAAAAATCACCAAAACGGAAAAAAAAGATGCAGGCTGAAATCTGGTGGACACTGGGGAGCTCACCATGGGCCTCGGCCCAGTCGCTGGAGCTGGCTGCAGGCTGCGAGAGCGCTGGGTCGAAGGAGAGGAGTAGATGGGCCGGCTTGGTTCGGTGCCGTGGGCCGGCTTGGGCTGGCGGAGGTTGTAGCTGGGCCTAGGAGGCGCTGCGAAAGAGGCGAAGCAGGGGTGCGGTCAATGCGACTGAACGAAAACGGGCTCATCCTCCTCCTCGGACGAAACAGGGGCGGGTCAAGGCAGAGGTCGCAGGCAGGCAACGACGACGGATGGGGCTTCTACTCCGGCGACGAGGCATTGCAAGGAACGGATGGAGGCGCGGATCCAGGAGGTCTTGACGATGAGGAACCGGTTCCCAGCAGTTGGCGCGCGGGATGGCGTGATGAACGGCAACGGGCGACGGAGCTTGAACCTGTGCGGTCATGGCGACGAGCGGAAGGCCGACCAGAAACGTGATGCAGAGGCAGGGGACCCGCGGGTGCGGCGGATCCGGCGCGAACGGGGCTCCTCTCGAGCTCGGTGCTGCTCCACGACGGGAGGACGGAGAGGACGAAGCAAGGCAGCGGGACTCGCGGGGACGAACCCGGCGAGGCTGCAGGTGGTCGTCGAGGTCGGGAACGGGCGCGGCGACGGTGAGGATCTCTCCCACGAGGTAGGGCCAGGTCCAGTGGTAGGGGCTTCCATGGCGGCTCCAGGGTACCTGAGACAGAGAAGGAAGGATCGGGCATGAGAGAGAGAGAGAGAGAGAGAGGGAGGAGGAAGGAAGGAAGAGGAGAGGAGAAAGGCGCAATGGGGAATGGAGCTCATCTGCTGGCCTGGCAACTCGGACCTCTGCCGGACGCGGGCGCGGGACTCTGGGCGAGCACCTGCTCGGGAGAGGATCGAGGGGGCTTGCGAGGTTGGGGATTTGGTGGATCATGGGGAGGAGATGGTTGGCCCTCGCTGGAAACGATGGAGTTTGACAGGGTCGGCTGGATCGGGAGGGATCCCGAGGAAAACGGAGTGGCGGCGGCGCACTGAAACAAAGGGAAATGGTCTAGGGTTTGTCAAAAAGGGTAGGGATTCATCTGCTATAAGTACCATGTGGGTTAGACTGTTTTAAAAGGTAGGGATTAGGGTAGGGCTATCTTGTCCCTACGATTGAAATCGGACGGCCGAGAAAATTAGGTTAGGAGAGTCAAAGAAGAAAACGATGATGTTTTGTAGACGTTTGGGGATGATCCGGACACAATGGTGGTGACTGCTCGGGTCGGGTCCGGGACAACTTTTCGGACGCACGCGAGGATGGCCGTGGGCTGACGAGAGAGGTTAGGTAGGGCCTGGCGGTTAGGTAGTGGGCCGTGCAGAAAGCCTTGGGCTGAGAGAAGAGAAGAGAGAGACCCGGCGACTGTTTCTGGAGACCGAATACGTCCGACGTTTTGACCGACTATATTGTCGCTATAGTTAACGGTTGGGCTATCAAACGAACTCTGAATGCGATGAAACTTGACAGGCGGTCTATCTACACTATAATAAGACCTCACGCCAATTTTCATCCCATTCCGAGAACATTTTCCGGCCACTTATAAAATACTATTTCGGACATGCCGTGGGCGCGTGCAAATGGGTCTGGGCTCAGAACGGACAATGGAAGAAACAGGGAGGCCGGGACGGATGCAATTTTTAAAACATGAGGATGCAATGCACATGATGACATGATAAGATGCGACACGCAAGCAAAAGACATGGCAACGACAGCGAATAGCTGGAAGACACCTGGCACATCGGTCTCGGGGCATCACAACACTCCACCACTACGAAAGGATCTCGTTCCGAGATCTAGAATGGCACCGGAGGGAAAACGGAAGAGAAAGAGAAGAGGTAAAACTAAGTTGCTTCTTTGACAAACGAGTGAGACCAAAGAACCTTGAAAAGGTTGAGCGAAATGAAAGAAAGAAAGCAATGGAGAAGAACAAAGTTGAAAGCACTCCGTTAAGTAAGAGGAACAAGGAAGAATAAATTCGGGCAGCACTCCGATTGAAAAGTGATACAAGACTTGATAAGATGAAAAGAACTTGAGCAGAGGGCACAACACTCCGGTTAAAACAAAATAGCAAAGGAATAAGACTGATATAATTTGGACAACACTTTGCCTGTAAATGGAAGGAATTGAAACAAGATCTTGACAAACAAGATGATGGGTCGAAGAGAGCAGCATCACAATGCCTCCGGAAGAAAAGTAAGAATGGAATGAACGAAGGGAAAAAAACGAGAGCATGCTTACAACAAATGCTAGAACGGAGTTGTTGGAAAACCAACAACGAAAATAATAAGACTGGTATGGTCTTATGGAATACATCTCAAATTATGAGGTGATAACCTGCCACTCACGGAAAAAAGAATTGGATTGATCAGAACAAGGGGACGAGAAACTTATTTCACCGGGAGGATAAATGAAGAACTTGGATCATTTATAAGCACCATAAATAGCCACAATCCTTAGGGAAAGCTTTAGGTGAAATATAACCCAAGATAACTCCAACGAAAAGGTTGATGGATTTAAAATATCTCATTCTTGATAACTTGTGACTCACGAAGCACGAAGGGAAATCATCAAGAATGACATAATACCACCTCCAATGGTATGGAAGAGAGAATTGCACTACGGATAGCAAGATGAAGAATACTTGAGCTCCCTAGAAATGAATCTCGATGAAAAACTTCGAGAAGGAATTAAATCCTTGATGAATCACCATGTCGAGCCTTCGTGAAAACTCCGGTAAAAGAATGATCAAACGAAATGGAGGATGAAAAGGATAAGGTTGAAGCCTTGCAATGATTTAAATGAATATCCGTGGAGATGTAATTGAAAAAGGTTGGAACTCCGGGAAAAAGAGAGGATGAAAACAATTGAAATCAGGAATTTGATGAGCCTCCAGAATACGGAATTAATCACTTGGGTGAATCAAGAATAAGAATTATGTTATGCTCATCCTTCACCAATTAAATTGATGACAATCAATGGCTTTGGCATACTACTTATTCTCGTAGAAAGAATTAAGATAGATATAGAGTCAACTTGGAAAGGTCTTCAACGAACCACCGGTAGGATTGAAAACAACGAATAAATTGATATGATAAAGAAGGAAGAGAAATCTTGAACGAACCACTGTAAGAATTGAAAACGATTGAAGAAAAGATAAAGAAGCACTTGGAAGAATTAGAGAACAAATGAAGATACTTGAGGGGATTTAGATACAAATGAACGAATAAATCACGAACTGATTAGAGATTACTTGAACGATGCACCGGTAAGATTTAGAGAAACGAGAGCTGAAAGATGGAATGAATAACCCCGCAATGATGGTCTTCAAAGAAACAAACTGAAAAGACTCTTAAATTACTCCGGATGGTTCAAAAGAATTCTCACAATCGAAAACAATTATGAGAGGATGGCATAAGTCTAGCACCATGAATCTTCACGAGAACGGAGGAAGATTTAAGAGGAACTCTTCTTAGGTCTTCAAAATCTGAGAATTACGACGAGTAACACCACCATGGATTATTTAGGCACTCCAGAAGAATCAAAAGCGAAGAAGTTGAGCCCACGATTAAAAGAATTTGACAGATCTTGAAGAAAAACCCTATGACTAATGATAATTCATTCTTACGTCATACTAGAAATGAATTTGAGAATAACTCCGGGAGAATAAGAAGAGTCAGGTAAGATCCTGGAAAAGACCTGTGGGTTAGGGCCCACTGAAAAGATACACCGTTGAATGATTTGAAGGAGAGATTGCACCAGTTGAATTAAATGGCTTGAATAAGACAACACCCTCGAAAGAGTTTGAACGGATTAAGAGTGGAAACACAAATCTTATGAGATATCTCTAGCACTCCGGAACAAAATAATAGCGAGAGGTGAAAGAATAAGAATTGCACCAGCATGAGAAAGCATTGAAATGAGGAAAAGGTATGATCAACAAAGCTTGACTTGAAACCACCGGAGAAGAAAAAGAATGAGGAATGACGAACTTGAAGCTCCGTTTAGAAGCTTCGTGAGAACCACCGGGTAAGAATGGAGAGACTTCCATCAATAAAATGGATAGTTGATTAAGAAATCTGAGTCCTCGAATAAAAAGGGTGGGTGGGTGGGAAAAACAAAGTCAACTTGGAACGGATGAAGACAACACCGTTGAGAAGAACTAGTAATAGATCTTGTGGATGTAGAGATGATCGGATTCACTTGAAGAGAAAAACACCGGTGAGAAGGATTGACATGACAATCTCGATTATCATGAAGGAATAGTATTCTCATTGGAGTATGAGAACACCGGTTCAAAAAGGTATGGAATCAACACTTGACATTGAAGAAACTCGAATACCACACTCAAAACAAAACAAGGATAGGCTTACAGAATAAGCCGGAACAAACATATGATAGAGATTTCGTCCGAAGTTTTCGTGGTGGGGCCTACACGGGCTCGATCGTACAACACCATCATGTACAAGGTAGTGCACATGACATACGAAGCGTCCCCGAGTCGGCATAGCCAAGGACTCTTTAAGACACAACGAGACCATTGTAAAACCAACCGTGGATAGGTGGACCACTAGACGTCGAACCCCAATTTCGTATCATACATCTGTCGAAAAGATATCCTAATAGCTACTTGAATTCCCACTTATAAACTCCTGAAATTTTCCGGTTATGCAATCAGGTGTTGGGGATACAGGGGAAGCATAATATCTCAACCAAAACTAGCAAATCCTACATCCAGCTGTATCCATCCTTCAACACATAACCAAGAAACCTTCGGAAATCGTTTACCTCAACCTTCGAAAAGCATCCGTTATACGAGTTATGGCAATACTCCCAAACTCCCGCCCCAGTACTGGGTGGCGTCGAGGTTATCTCACCAACAACTGCATAAAAGAGATTTTCGATGTCGGCGTAACTATACTCAGGTATTCCAGAACTGCAACGATAAAATTGTGACGACAACACCTCGGAGCTCAACTCCCCGGGACACTGCCACAACCCCTAAATGTCAGGAGGCACCAAGAACAATGTTCTCGTCACAAAACCATCGGAACGATTCCAAGATACCCGCGTGATCCTAATTTTTTTAGTGAAATTTGAGAAGAGAAGAGTCAAAACTGTACGTCAGGATGCCTCACCAGAGAGATGAAGGGAGTGGGGAGTAAAAAGAAGTCCTAACTCTCTGATATATATATAATTCCTAAATGACTCAAAACATTTCTAGACTCAATAACGCCAGCGATTCGATCAAGCAGGGGCTCCTAAGGTTGGCGAAGGCTCTGATTACCAACTTGTAACGCCCTCGATGCGGCTATATCTCCCACGTGTCGAAGCACGACTTAGATGCATAACCGCATTGAAAGAAATGTCGCAAGTGAGGTAATCTTCACACAACCCATGTAATACATAAGGGAAAAGATACATAGTTGGCTTACAATCGCCACTTCAGACAATTACATGAATAAAGCATTACATCATCCAAATACACTCAAGGTCCGACTACACAACCAAAATAAAAGAAGACTACCCCAAATGCTACACAGATCCCCGATCGACCCCAACTGGGCTCCACTACTGATGAACTAGAACGAAACAACACAAAGGACACGATCTTCATCGAGCTCCGCCTTGTGCTCGGTTGCGTCATCTGCACGGTTCAACGGCACCTGCAAGCTGGTTTTGGAAGTATCTGTGAGTCACAGGGACTCAGCAATCTCACACCCTCGCGATCAAGACTATTTAAGCTTATAGGAAGGGTAAAAGGTATGAAGTGGAGCTGCAGCAAGCGACTAGCATATTTGGTGGCTAAACATACGCAAATGAGAGCAAGAAGAGAAGGCAAAAGCACGGTCGAACAACTATGATCAAGAAGTGATCCTAGAACAACCTACGTAAAGCATAACTCCAACACCGTGTTCACTTCCCAGACTCCACCGAGAAGAGACCATCAAGGTTACACACGCGGTTGATGTATTTTAATTAAGGGCAACTTCAGGTTTTCTACAACCGGACATTAACAAATTCCCATCTGCCCATAACCGCGGGCATGGCTTTCGAAAGTTCAAATCCCTGCAGGGGTGTCCCAACTTAGCCCATCACAAGCTCTCACGGTCAACGAAGGATATTCCTTCTAGCGGGAAGACCCGATCAGACTCGGAATCCCGGTTACAAGACATTTCGACAATGGTAAAACAGGTCCAGCAACACCACCCGAATGTGCCGACAAATCCCGATAGGAGCTGCACATATCTTGTTCTCAGGTTACACTTAGATGAGCTCTCCATACAACTAAAACCAAACCTCGAGTTTCCCCGAGGGGGGCGATCCACAGGGCTCTAGTTTGGACCAACACTCAGAGGAGCACTGGCCCGAGGGGGGGGGGTTTAAATAAAGATGACCCTTGAGTCTGCAGAACCCAAGGGAAAGAAAAGGCTAGGTGGCGAATGGTAAAACCAATGTTGGGCATTGCTGGAGGAGTTTTATTCAAGGCGAACTGTCAAGGGGTTCCCATTATAACCCAACCGCGTAAGGAACGAAAAATCCGGGAACATAACACCGATATGACAGAAACTAGGGCGGCAAGAGTGGAACAAAACACTAGGCATAAGGCCGAGCCTTCGACCCTTTACCAAGTATATAGATGCATTAATTAGATAAGAGATATTGTGATATCCCAACAAGTAAACATGTTCCAACAAGGAACAACATCTCCATGTTCCAACAAGGAATAAACTTCAATCTTCACCTGCAACTAACAACGCTATAAGAGGGGCTGAGCAAAGCGGTAACATAGCCAAACAACGGTTTGCTAGGACAAGGTGGGTTAGAGGCTTGGTTCAACAATATGGGAGGCATGATAAGCAAGTGGTAGGTATCGCAGCATAGGCATAGCAAAAGAGCGAGCAACTAGCAAGCAAAGATAGAAGTGATTTCGAGGGTATGGTCATCTTGCCTGAGATCCCACGAGGAAGAAGAACGAGTCCATGAAGAAGACAAACGGACGTAGCCGAACGGGTCCTCAAAAACGCGACGTTACCGGATTACCGAGAAGAAGTACACCAGAAAGAAACAAACAACATAGTAAACAACCACGACATGAACATGGCATGATGCACAATCAAGTATGATGCATGTCCTGTTTAATGAAGCATGGCATGGCAAAGTGCACAAACAATCCTACAAATTAAGTGGAGCTCATTATGCAATGGAGTTGCATATTGACGAAACACCATGACAAGTTATTTAGTTCGATCTCGTTTATGTACCCAACAATATTAAATGTTGTTAGCATGGCAAGAGGTGAAGCATGATGAAACTATCTAATCTAGGCAAGTTTAAATGAGGCCGAAACAACAAAACAACAAGTCCGGAAACTCCTCATATGCATATATTAGGTTTAGTACTGTTCTGCCCTAAACACAATTTTAGGGTTGTTAAACATGCAAGATGAAAGCACCATGTTAAACTAGGCATTTTTCTACCCCATTTACATATAAAGTTTGTTAAATTTGGAGCTACGGTTAATTAGTTATGAATTAAGTCATTTTAGCATGGCATAGGAGCAAATTTAATCAAACATCATTTTAAACATTTTAAACATAGATGAAAGTTGCATATTATTAAACTAGATGAAAAACTACGCAAGTTACATGTTTAAATCATTTTAATCCGATGCACGGTTCAAGAGTTATAAAATGCATGATATCTAGGGGGTTCTCTGCAAAACTGGGTAGTCTCTGGATAATGTTAAAATCACCAGAACGGAAAAAAAAGATGCAGGCTGAAACCTGGTGGGCACTGGGGAGCTCACCATGGGCCTCGGCCCAGTCGCTGGAGCTGGCTGCAGGCTGCGAGAGCGCTGGGTCGAAGGAGAGGAGTAGATGGGCCGGCTTGGTTCGGTGCCGCAGGCCAGCTTGGGCTGGCGGAGGTTGCAGCTGGGCCTAGGAGGCGCTGCGAAAGAGGCGAAGCAGGGGTGCGGTCAACGCGAGTGAACGAAAACGGGCTCGTCCTCCTCCTCGGACGAAACAGGGGCGGGTCAAGGCAGAGGTCGCAGGCAGGCAGGCAACGGCGACGGATGGGGCTTCTACTCCGGCGACGAGGCAGTGCAAGGAACGGATGGAGGCGCGGACCCAGGAGGTCTTGACGATGAGGAACCGGTTCCCGGCAGTTGGCGCGCGGGACGGCGTGATGAACGGCAACGGGCGACGGAGCTTGAACCTGTGCGGTCATGGCGACGAGCGGAAGGCCGACCAGAAACGTGATGCAGAGGCAGGGGACCCGCGGGTGCGGCGGATCCGGCGCGAACGGGGCTCCTCTCGAGCTCGGTGCTGCTCCACGACGGGAGGACAGAGAGGACGAAGCAAGGCGGCGGGACTTGCGAGGACGAACCTGGCGAGGCTGCAGGTGGTCGTCGAGGTCGGGAACGGGCGCGGCGACGGTGAGGATCTCTCCCACGAGGTAGGGCCAGGTCCAGTGGTAGGGGCTTCCATGACGGCTCCAGGGTACCTGAGACAGAGAAGGAAGGATCGGGCATGATAGAGAGAGAGAGAGAGGGAGGAGGAAGGAAGGAAGAGGAGAGGAGAAAGGCGCAATGGGGAATGGAGCTCATCTGCTGGCCCGGCAACTCGGACCTCTGCCGGACGCGGGCGCGGGACTCCGGGCGAGCACCTGCTCGGGAGAGGATCGAGGGGGCTTGCGAGGTTGGGGATTTGGTGGATCATGGGGAGGAGATGGTTGGCCCTCGCTGGAAACGATGGAGTTTGGCAGGGTCGGCTGGATCGGGAGGGATCCCGAGGAAAACGGAGTGGCGGCGGCGCACTGAAACAAAGGGAAATGGTCTAGGGTTTGTCAAAAAGGGTAGGGATTCATCTGCTATAAGTACCATGTGGGTTATATTGTTTTAAAAGGTAGGGATTAGGGTAGGGCTATCTTGTCCCTACGATTGAAATCGGACGGCCGAGAAAATTAGGTTAGGAGAGTCAAAGAAGAAAACGATGATGTTTTGTAGACGTTTGGGGATGATCCGGACACAACGGTGGCGACTGCTCGGGTCGGGTCCGGGACAACTTTTCAGACGCATGCGAGGATGGCCGCGGGCTGACGGGAGAGGTTAGGTAGGGCCTGGCGGTTAGGTAGTGGGCCGTGCAGAAAGACTTGGGCTGAGAGAAGAGAAGAGAGAGACCCGGGGACTGTTTCCGGAGACCGAAAACGTCCGACGTTTTGACCGACTATATTGTCGCTATAGTTAACGGTTGGGCTATCAAACGAACTCTGAATGCGATGAAACTTGACAGGCAGTCTATCTACACTATAATAAGACAGCACGCCAATTTTCATCCCATTCCGAGAACATTTTCCGGCCACTTATAAAATACTATTTCGGACATGCCGCGGGCGCGTGCAAATGGGTCTGGGCTTAGAATGGACAACGGAAGAAACAGGGAGGCCGGGACGGATGCAAGTTTTAAAACATGATGATGCAATGCACATGATGACATGATAAGATGCGACATGCAAGCAAAAGACATGGCAACGACAGCGAATAGCTGGAAGACACCTGGCACATCGGTCTCGGGGCGTCACAACGTACCATAGCTTTATAGAAGGCAGAATGTGAATTACAAGAAATATAGCTCGCCGCTAACAATGAAGGAAAAACTTTGTTTTTGCCACTCTAACTTTTGACTACTTTGCTTATGCCACTCTAGAATTTGACATATCACTTTTGCCACCCTCAGTTTGTGACAATACATCACAAATGCCATTCCATGGCAAAAGCAATAACTTTTCATTTCACTTTTGCCACTCTTAGATTTTGACAATGTATCACAATTGCCACTCTAAAATTATTGCTTTTGCTAGGGAATGGCAATTGGGATGTATTGTCAAAAACTAAGGTGGCAAAACTAAAATGTCAAATTCTAGAGTGGCATAAGCAAAGTGGTCAAAAACTATAGTGACAAAAATAAAGTTTTCCCAACAACGAACGTAGAACACACACCACACCCTGGTAAGACCAAATATGGCCTCCATCCCAAAGCAACAACAAACAAAAGCGTATATTCTAAGTTGATACACAACACCATGTCGCGATCAACACCGGACGCCTCCGAAGACCACCCTTCCATAGAGCTTCTCTTGATGCACCACCCACTCTAAATGCCTAAGAGGAAGAGGCAGGGGATGGCAGGACTCGATCCAATCCGAGGAAGACATCATCATGGACACACCGATGATGGGCGTACATAGCGCCCCCGGGGATCAGGGAAGGACTGCTTGCAAGCACCGAAGGAGCACATCAAGGTATCCAAACACCATGCTCCCAACAGAGGACGGCGTCGGGGATGCTGCTATCATGCCGATCCAACTCCGAATCGAGTCTTTCGCCCGGAGACAATCATCAACTTCAATAGAGCAAGGGAATGACAAACACACCTCAGCGACGCCTCCAAGGAGGAGAATGACAGCCTAGTGCCCCTACCGCTGACCCGACAAAACTGAAGCAAGATTTTCGTCTGCACGCCGCCCATCTCCACACCTTCAGGGACTTGGAGAAACCGTCCAACTATCCACAAACCGCCGCCTCCACAACACCTTATCGACGTAGCCGCAACAACAAGGGGAAAACTCGGCCACACCACCAACTCCAACTCCTAGCCTAGAGGGAGAACTGCAGTCACCCCATTCCTTCGGAAAGGTCCAAAACCACCAGCGATGGTCATCGCCCACTCCAAGGGACGACCTTGCGATAGTCAGACCTGCCTCACCACTCCCAAGCCGACACCACCAGGAGGCATCATTGCTCGCCACATTGCAAAGGGGTAACCAGTCACTCGCTGCTCACCAGAACTTCAATCTGGCCAAGCCATCTCAGCGCCATCACTCGCCTGACCGTGGGCTCACGTCGCTGCCTCCAATCAGCTTCGCCTCCACTAGCGCGCCATCGCACCGCTGCCAGTCCCCGCCAGACCCGTCTCTCCACCACACCCCCTGCCATGCTCCAGTCGCCTCCCTCACTCCTAGCCAGCCTGGATCTGGCCTGGCCCGAACACCGCCAAATGAGGTGCGCTACGCTGCAAGCAACCAACCCACACCGCCATGACGCTCCACGCCTGGCCAGCAAGCTGCCTCGCCCAGTTCCACCACCTGCCTGTGCCTCACCCAGCCATGACACGCCGGCCTCCGAGCACCTTGTCAGATTGAAGGAGGAGACTCCCGTGCCCCCCACTCTAGGAGAAGGCGAAGCGGATCCCGTTGCCATCGCCACCGCACGGGATTTTCTCGACGGCAGTGGCGGGAAGGGAAGGGAGAGGGGGATCGAGGGGTCGGTGGCTAGGGTTGAACACTTGGGTCAGCCGTGGGGGGGGGGGTCACGGGGACCAAGGGGGGTCACTGTGTGGATACTGAAGGAAATATGCCCTAGAGGCAATAATAAAGTTATTATTTATTTCTTTATATCATGATAAATGTTTATTATTCATGCTAGAATTGTATTAACCGGAAACATGATACATGTGTGTGAATACATAGACAAACAGAGTGTCACTAGTATGCCTCTACTTGACTAGCTCGTTTATCAAAGATGGTTATGTTTCCTAGCCATAGACATGAGTTATCATTTGATTAAGGGTATCACATCGTTAGGAGAATGATGTGATTGACTTGACCCATTCCGTTAGCTTAGCACTTGATCGTTTAGTATGTTGCTATTGCTTTCTTCATGACTTATACATGTTCCTATGACTATGAGAGTATGCAACTCCCGTTTACCATAGGAACACTTTGTGTGCTACCAAACATCACAACGTAACTGGGTGATTATAAAGGTGCTCTATAGGTGTCTCCGAAGGTACTTGTTGAGTTGGCGTATTTCGAGATTAGGATTTGTCACTCCGATTGTCGGAGAGGTATCTCTGGGCCCACTCGGTAATGCACATCACTATAAGCCTTGCAAGCATTGTAACTAATGAGTTAGTTGCGGGATAATGTATTACCTAACGAGTAAAGAGACTTGTCGTAATGAGATTGAACTAGGTATTAAGATACCGACGATCGAATCTCGGGCAAGTAACATACCGATGACAAAGGGAACAACGTATGTTATTATGCGGTTTGACCGATAAAGATCTTCGTAGTATATGTGGGAGCCAATATGAACATCCAGGTTCCGCTATTGGTTATTGACCGGAGATGTGTCTCGGTCATGTCTACATAGTTCTCGAACCCGTAGGGTCCGCACGCTTAAAGTTCGGTGATGATCGATATTATGAGTTTTGTGTTTTGATGTACCGAAGGTAGTTCGGAGTCCCGATTGTGATCACGGACATGACGAAGGGTCTCGAAATGGTCAAGACGTAAAGATCGATATATTGGACGACTATGTTCGTACACCGGAAAGGTTCCGGAAGGTTTCAGACATATATCGGAGTACCGGGGGTTACCGGAACCCTCCCGGGGGCTTAATGGGCCTTAGTGGAAATAGAGGGAAGCAAGGGGAGTTTGGGGCGCGCCCCCAAGGCCCAAACCAAATTGGTTTAGGGCAAGGGGGGCCGTCCCCCTCTTTCCTTCTCCTCCTCTCCCTTTCCTTCCCCCTCTCCTACTCCTACTAGGAATAGGAGGAGTCCTACTCCTAGTGGGAGTAGGACTCCCCCTTTGGTGCGCCTCTCCCTGGCCGGCCGCCTCCTCCCCCTTGCTCCTTTATATACGGGGCAGGGGTACCCCATAGACACATAATTGATAATTGATCCCTTAGCCGTGTTGCGGTGCCCCCCTCCACCATAATCCACCTCGATCATATCGTAGCGGTACTTAGGCGAAGCCCTGCGTCGGTAGCATCATCATCACTGTCACCACGCCGTCGTGCTGACGAAACTCTCCTGTGAAGCTTTGCTGGATCGGAGCTCGCGGGACATCATCGAGTTGAACGTGTGCAGAACTCGGAGGTGCCGTGCGTTTGGTACTTCGATCGGTCGGATCATGAAGACGTACGACTACATCAACCACGTTGTGCTAACGCTTCCGCTTTCGGTCTACGAGGGTACATGGACACACTCCCCCCTCTTGTTGTTATGCATCACCATGATCCTGTGTGTGCGTAGGATTTTTTTGAAATTACTACGTTCACCAACAGTGGCATCCGAGCCAGGTTATTGCATAGATGTTATATGCACGAGTAGAACACAAGTGAGTTGTGGGCGATACAAGTCATACTGCTTACCAGCATGTCATACTTTGGTTTGGTGGTATTGTTGGATGAAGCGGCTCGGACCGACATTACGCGTACGCTTACTCGAGACTGGCTCTACCGATGTGCTTTGCACACAGGTGGCTGGCGGGTGTCAGTTTCTCCAACTTTAGTTGAACCGAACTATCATTGTGGTTTTGATGCATAGGTAAGAACGGTTCTTGCTCAGCCCATAGCAGCCACGTAAAACTTGCAACAATAAAGTAGAGGACGTCTAACTTGTTTTTGCAGGGCATGTTGTGATGTGATATGGTCAAGACATGATGCTATATTTTGTTGTATGAGATGATCATGTTTTGTAATCGAGTTATCGGCAACTGGCAGGAGCCATATGGTTGTCGCTTTATTGTATGCAATGCAATCGCCCTGTAATTGCTTTACTTTATCACTAAGCGGTAGCGATAGTCAAGGAAGCAATAGTTGGCGAGACGACAATGATGCTACGATGGAGATCAAGGTGTCACGCCGGTGATGATGGTGATCATGACGGTGCTTCAGAGATGGAGATCACAAGCACAAGATCATGATGGCCATATCATATCACTTGTATTGATTGCATGTGATGTTTATCCTTTATGCATCTTATTCTGCTTTGTTTGACGGTAGCATTATAAGATGATCTCTCACTAAATTTCAAGGTAAAAGTGTTCTCCCTGAGTATGCACCGTTGCCAAAGTTCGTCATGCTGAGACACCACGTGATGATCGGGTGTGATAAGCTCTACGTTCATCTACAACGGGTGCAAGCTAGTTTTGCACACGCAGAATACTCAGGTTAAACTTGACGAGCCTAGCATATGCAGATATGGCCTCGAAACACTGAGACCGAAAGGTTGAGCGTGAATCATATAGTAGATATGATCAACATAGTGATGTTCACCATTGAAAACTACTCCATCTCACGTGATGATCGGACATGGTTTAGTTGATTTGGATCACGTGATTACTTAGATGATCAGAGGGATGTTTATCTAAGTGGGAGTTCTTAAGTAATATGACTAATTGAACTTAAATTATCATGAACTTAGTACTTGATAGTATTTTGCTTGTCTATGTTGATTGTAGATAGATGGCCCGTGCTGTTGTTCCGTTGAATTTTAATGCGTCCCTTGAGAAAGCAAAATTGAAAGATGATGGTAGCAATTACACGGACCGGGTCCGTAACTTGAGGATTATCCTCATTGCTGCACAGAAGAATTATGTCCTGGAAGCACCGCTGGGTGCCAGGCCTACTGCAGATGCTGCTGATGACGTTAAGAACGTCTAGCAGAGTAAAGTTGATGACTACTCGATAGTTCAGTGTGCCATGCTTTACGTCTTAGAACCAGGACTTCAACGACGTTTTGAACGTCATGGAGCATATGAGATGTTCCAGGAGTTGAAGTTAATATTTCAAGCAAATGCTCGAATTGAGAGATATGAAGTCTCCAATAAGTTCTATAGCTGCAAGATGGAGGAGAATAGTTCTGTCAGTGAACATATACTCAAAATGTCTGGGTATCATAATCACTTGACTCAACTGAGAGTTAATCTTCCTGTTGATAGTGTCATTGACAGAGTTCTTCAATCACTGCCACCAAGCTACAAAAGCTTCGTGATGAACTATAATATGCAAGGGATGAATAAGACAATTCCCGAGCTCTTCGCAATGCTAAAGGCAACAGAGGTAGAAATCAAAAAGGAGCATCAAGTGTTGATGGTCAACAAGACCACCAATTTCAAGAAAAAGGATAAAGGGAAGAAGAAGGGGAACTTCAAGAAGAACAACAAACAAGTTGCTGCTCAAGAGAAGAAACCTAATTCTGGACCGAAGCCCGAGACTGAGTGCTTCTACTACAAACAGACTGGTCACTGGAAGCAGAACTGCCCCAAGTATTTGGCGGATAAGAAGGATGGCAAGGTTGTTGGGGATATGCCCCGCAGTATGACCCGGACGGAAATATGACCCGACCGGACTTGGCGGTTTAATTAAGACCCGGTTGACACTTGGCGATTCACTGGTGACCCGCCTTGACCAGACGGTTTACAAGCAACCTGCTTGAACATTATGACTCACTGGTAACCCGGCGGGCGGGACAGACGGATGACAAGGCCCAAGGCCCAGAAGGCCGGTTTATATTAATGGTGGGCCGGTTTAAGAGGAAAGGCGTGAAGAATATTTACCTTACAAGGAGTTAAGAACCGGACTTGTATCCGGTTTGTATTAGAAGGTAGACTAGTCCTAATCCTGATATGACTCCACATGTAACCCGCCCCTTCAACTTATATAAGGAGGGGCAGGGCTCCCCAAAGAGGGAAATCAATAACCAACAAGAAACAATCTCTAGGGCTAGACACAAAGGGGGAGCCGGCTTCTGCGGCGACTCTCTCATGAGCATAATGAGATCTAGCCACAAACAACATGTAGAGCTATTCCGGATGATGTTTCCCGGGGCCCGAAGCTGTCTAAATCCTTGTCTTTCGTTGCGTCTCTCGATTCCGCTCAACCCCTCTCAAGCTACTACAAAGATGCGTTGGCCTCACGACTAAGTCCTTACACTAGGACATCTGCCGTGACAATTCCACGACAGTTGACGCCAACCGTGGGGCCTGCGAACGGTGGTGTTGAGTTCTTGAAGGGATCTTTTCCAAGGGATTGAAGAGTTCGTAATTTTTTCAAATCAGGAAGGTTTAGGGTTACAGTTTTGTTGAGCCATCGTCTCTCGAGTAGTTTGATTGCTTCCAAGTCGCCGAGACCGACAATGATTGTTTCTTGATTCGCCGAGACGGACAGACCTCTGAAGAAGATGCGTCAACTCTGAGTCGGCTAGCTACCTATGGTTCTGGTCCCGTTTACCACGACCTGGAAGTGGGTGCAACATTGATTCAACCTCATCAGACTGCCTCCATTGGCCGGCCTCACTTCTGAGCCGCCACGACCAGAGCTGGCCTCCATGGCCCTGCGTTGAGTCACTGTTACCGCCTCTGCCTCTGCAGGTTTTCCATCTCAACCCCCACGGCCAAATCTCCAGATCACGCCTGTAAGTCGCTCGGTGGCGTGGCTGCCTCCGAGGTGACCTGCTAATGTTGGGGAATGTAGTAATTTCAAAAAAAATTCCTACGCACACACAAGATCATGGTGATGCATAGCAACGAGAGGGGAGAGTGTTGTCCAGGTACCCTTGTAGATCGAAAGAGGAAGCGTTAGCACAACGCGGTTGATGTAGTCGTACGTCTTCACGATCCGACCGATCAAGTACCGAATGCACAGCACCTCCGAGTTCAGCACACGTTCAACCCGATGATGTCCCTCAAACTCCGATCCAGCCGAGTGTTGAGGGAGAGTTTCGTCAGCACGATGGCGTGGTGACGATGATGATGTTCTACCGACGCAGGGCTTCGCCTAAGAACCGCTACATTATTATCAAGGTGGACTATGGTGGAGGGGGGCACCGCACACGGCTAAAAGATCAAACGATCAATTGTTGTGTCTCTAGGGTGCCCCCTGCCACCGTATATAAAGGATCAAGGGGCGGGGGTGCGGCCGGCCTAGAGAGGGGCGCGCTAGGAGGAGTCCTACCTCCCCCTTTTCCTTGTTGGACTAGGAGAGAGAGGGGAAAGAGGTGGAGGAGAAGAAGGAAGGGGGGCTCCGCCCCCCTCTCCTTGTCCTACTTGGACTAGGGGGAGGGGCGCGGCCCTTGCCCTGGCCGCCTCTACTCTCTTCCACCAAGGCCCACTAAGGCCCATTAAGTCCCCGGGGGGTTCCGATAACCTCCTGGTACTCCGGTAAAATCCCGATTTCACCTGGAACACTTTCGATATCCAAACATAGGCTTCCAATATATCAATCTTTATGTCTCGACCATTTCGAGACTCCTCGTCATGTCCGTGATCACATCCAGGACTCCGAACAACCTTCGGTACATCAAAACATATAAACTCATAATATAACTGTCATCCAAACGTTAAGCGTGCGGACCCTACGGGTTCGAGAACTATGTAGAAATGACCGAGACATGTCTCCGGTCAATAACCAATAGCAGAACCTGGATGCTCATATTGGTTCCCACATATTCTACGAAGATCTTTATTGGTCAGACCGCATAACAACATATGTTGTTCCTTTTGTCATCGGTATGTTACTTGCCCGAGATTCGATCGTCGGTATCTCAATACCTAGTTTCAATCTCGTTACTGGCAAGTCTCTTTACTCGTTCCGTAATACATCATCCCGCAACTAACTCATTAGTTGCAATGCTTGCAAGGCTTAAGTGATGTGTATTACCGAGAGGGCCCAGAGATACCTCTCCGACAATTGGAGTGACAAATCCTAATCTCGAAATACGCCAACTCAACAAGTACATTCGGAGACACTTGTAGACCACCTTTCTAATCACCCAGTTACATTGTGACGTTTGGTAGCACACAAAGTGTTCCTCCGATAAACGGGAGTTGCATAATCTCATAGTCATAGGAACATGTATAAGTCATGAAGAAAGCAATAGCAACATACTAAACGATCAAGTGCTAAGCTAACGGAATGGGTCAAGTCAATCACATCATTCTCCTAATGATGTGATCCCGTTAATCAAATGACAACTCATGTCTATGGCTAGGAAACATAACCATCTTTGATCAACGAGCTAGTCAAGTAGAGGCATACTAGTGACACTCTGTTTGTCTATGTATTCACACATGTATCATATTTCCGGT
Organism: Triticum dicoccoides; assembly: GCF_002162155.2. Lineage (NCBI taxonomy): Eukaryota > Viridiplantae > Streptophyta > Magnoliopsida > Poales > Poaceae > Triticum > Triticum dicoccoides. Next base: position 448,535,996 of record NC_041392.1, on the reverse strand, counting down.
TAATACAGTTCTAGCATGAATAATAAACATTTATCATGAAATAAGGAAATAAATAATAACTTTATTATTGCCTCTAGGGCATATTTCCTTCAGTCTCCCACTTGCACTAGAGTCAATAATCTAGTTCACATCGCCATGTGATTTAACACCAATGGTTCACATCACCATGTGATTAACACCCATAGTTCACAGCGTCATGTGACCAACACCTGAAGGGTTTACTAGAGTCAATAATCTAGTTCACATCGCTATGTGATTAACACCCAAAGAGTACTAAGGTGTGATCATGTTTTGCTTGTGAGAGAAGTTTAGTCAACGGGTCTACCACATTCAGATCCGTATGTATTTTGCAAATTTCTATGTCAACAATGCTCTGCACAGAGCTACTCTAGCCAATTGTTCCCACTTTCAATATGTATCCAGATTGAGACTTAGACTCGTCTGGATCAGTGGCAAAACTTGCATCGACGTAACCCTTTACGACGAACCTTTTGTCACTTCCATAATCGAGAAACATATCCTTATTCCACTAAGGATAATTTTGACCGTTGTCTAGTGATCTAGTCCTAGATCACTATTGTACTCCCTTGCCAAAATCAGTGTAGGGTATACAATAGATCTGGTATACAACATGTCATACTTTATAGAACCTATGGTCGAGGCATAAGGAATGACTTTCATTCTCTTTCTATCTTCTGCCGTGGTCGGGCTTTGAGTCTTACTCAATTTCACACCTTGTAACACAGGCAAGAAACTCTTTCTTTGACTGTTCCATTTTGAATTACTTCAAAATCTTGTCAAGGTATGTACTCATTGAAAAAACTTATCAAGCATCTTGATCTATCTCTATAGATCTTGATGCTCAATATGTAAGCGGCTTCACCGAGGTCCTTCTTTGAAAAACTCCTTTCAAATACTCCTTTATGCTTTACAGAATAATTCTACATTATTTCTGATCAACAATATGTCATTCACATATACTTATCAGAAATGCTGTAGTGCTCCCACTCACTTTCTTGTAAATATAGGCTTCATCGCAAGTCTGTATAAGACTATATGCTTTGATCAACTTATCAAAGCGTATATTCCAATTCCGAGATGCTTGCACCAGTCCATAGATGGATCGATGGAGCTTGCATATTTTGTTAGCACCTTTAGGATTGACAAAACCTTTTGGTTGCATCATATACATCTCTTCTTTAAGAAATCCATTAAGGAATGTAGTTTCGACATCCATTTGCCAGATTTCATAAAATGTGGCAATTTGCTAACATGATTCGAACAGACTTAAGCATCGCTACGAGTGAGAAAATCTCATCGTAGTCAACACCTTGAACTTTGTCAAAAACCTTTTTCCGACAAGTCTAGCTTTGTATATAGTAACACTACTATCAGCGTCCGTCTTCCTCTTGAAGATCAATTTATTTTCTATGGCTTGTCGATCATCGGGCAAGTCAACCAAAGTCCACACTTTGCTCTCATACATGGATCCCATCTCAGATTTCATGGCCTCAAGCCATTTTGCGGAATCTGGGCTCATCATCGCTTCCTCATAGTTCGTAGGTTCGTCATGGTCAAGTAACATGACCTCCAGAACTGGATTACCGTACCACTTTGGTGAGGATTTCATTCTGGTTGACCTACGAGGTTCGGTAGTAACTTGATCTGAAGTTACATGATCATAATCATTAGCTTCCTCACTAATTGGTGTAGGAGTCACAGGAACAGATTTCTGTGATGAACTACTTTTCCAATAAGGGAGCAGGTACAGTTACCTCAGCAAGTTCTACTTTCCTCCCACTCACTTCTTTTGAGAGAAACTCCTTCTCTAGAAAGGATCCATTCTTAGCAACGAATATCTTGCCTTCGGATCTGTGATAGAAGGTGTACCCAACAGTAACTTTTGGGTATCCTATGAAGACACACTTTTCCGATTTGGGTTTGAGCTTATCAGGATGAAACTTTTCACATAAGTATCGCAACCCCAAACTTTAAGAAACGACAAGTTTGGTCTCTTGCCAAACCACAGTTCATACGGTGTCGTCTCAACGTATTTAGATGGTGCCCTTTTTAACGTGAATGCAGCTATCTCTAATGCACAACCCCAAAACTATAGTGGTAAATTGGTAAGAAACATCATAGATTGCACTATATCCAATAAAGTACGGTTATGACGTCCGTACACACCATTACACTGTTGTGTTCCAGGTGGCGTGAGTAGTGAAACTATTTCACATTGTTTTAACTGAAGGCCAAAATCGTAACTCAAATATTTCACCTCTGCGATCATATCGTAGAAACTTTTATGTTCTTGTTATGATGATTCTCCACTTCACTCTGAAATTCTTTGAACTTTTCAAATGTTTCAGACTTGTGTTCCATCGAGTAGATATACCCATATCTGCTCAAATCATCTGTGAAGGTCAGAAAATAACGATACTTGATGTGAGCCTTAACACTCATCGGACCGCATACATCAGTATGTATTATTCCCAATAAGTCAGTTGCTCGCTCCATTGTTCCGGAGAATGTTGTCTTATTCATCTTGCCCATGAGGCATGGTTCACAAGCATCAAGTGATTCATAATCAAGTGACTCCAAAAGTCCATCAGTATGGAGTTTCTTCATGCGCTTTACACCAATATGACCTAAACGGCAGTGCCACAAATAAGTTGCAATATCATTATTCACTTTGCATCTTTTGGATTCAATATTATGAAAATGTGTATCACCACGATCGAGATCCAATAAACCATTTTCATTGGGTGTATGACCATAGAAGGTTTTATTCATGTAAACAGAACAACAATTATTCTCTAACTTACATGAATAATCGTATTGCAATAAACATGATCTAGTCATATTCATGCTCAACGCAAACACTAAATAACATTTATTTTAGGTTCAACACTAATCCCAAAAGTATAGGGAGTGTGCGATGATGATCATATCAATCTTGGAACCACTTCCAATACACATCGTCACTTCACCCTTAACTAGTCTCTGTTCATTCTGCAACTCCCGTTTCGAGTTACTATTCTTAGCAACTGAACCAGTATCAAATACCGAGCGGTTGCTATAAACACTAGTACACATCAATAACATGTATATCAAATATAGCTTTTTTCACTTTGCCATCCTTCTTATCCACCAAATACTTGGGGCAGTTCCGCTTCCAGTGACCAGTCCCTTTGCAGTAGAAGCACTTAGTCTCAGGCTTAGGTCCAGACTTGGGCTTCTTCACTTGAGCAGCAACTCGCTTGCCGTTCTACTTGAAGTTCCCCTTCTTCCCTTTTCCCTTTACTTGAAACTAATGGTCTTTTCAACCATCAACACTTGATGTTTTTCTTGATTTCTACCTTCATCGATTTCAGCATCACGAAGAGCTTGGGAATCGTTTCCGTTATCCCTTGCATATTATAGTTCATCACGAAGTTCTAGTAACTTGGTGATAGTGACTAGAGAACTCTGCCAATCATTGTCTTATCTGGAAGATTAACTCCCACTTGATTCAAGTGATTGTAGTATCCAGACAATCTGAGCACATGCTCACTGCTTGAGCTATTCTCCTCCATCTTTTAGCTATAGAACTTGTTGGAGACTTCATATCTCTCAACTCGGGTATTTGCTTGAAATATTAACTTCAACTCCTAGAACATCTCATATGGTCCATGACATTCAAAACATCTTTGAAGTCCCGATTCTAAGCCGTTAAGCATGGTGCACTAAACTATCAAGTAGTCATCATACCGAGCTTTTGTCAAAACGTTCATAACGTCTGCATCTGCTCCTGCAATAGTTCTGTCACCTAGCGGTGCATCAAGGACATAATTCTTCTGTGCAGTAATGAGGATAATCCTCAGATCACGGATCTAATCCGCATCATTGCTACTAACATCTTTCAACTCAGTTTTCTCTAGGAACATATCAAAATAAAACAGGGGAGCTAAACGCGAGCTATTGATCTACAACATAGATATGCTAATACTACCAGGACTAAGTTCATGATAAATTAAAGTTCAATTAATCATATTACTTAAGAACTCCCACTTAGATAGACATCCCTCTAATCCTCTAAGTGATCACGTGATCCATATTAACTAAACCATGTCCGATCATCACGTGAGATGGAGTAGTTTCAACGGTGAACATCACTAAGTTGATCATATCTACTATATGATTCACGCTCGACCTTTCGGTCTCCGTGTTCCAGGCCATATCTGTTATATGATAGGCTCGTCAAGTTTAACCTGAGTATTCCGCGTGTGCAACTGTTTTGCACCCGTTGTATTTGAACGTAGAGCCTATCACACCCGATCATCACGTGGTGTCTCAGCACGAAGAACTTTGATAATTTAGTGAGGGATCATCTTGTAGTGCTACCGTCAATCAAAGAAAGATAAGATGCATAAAAGATAAACATCACATGCAATCAATATAAGTGATATGATATGGCCATCATCATCTTGTGCTTGTGATCTCCATCTCCGAAGCACCGTCATGATCACCATCATCACCGGCGCGACACCTGGATCTCCATCGTAGCATCATTGTCGTCTCGCCAATCTTATGCTTCTACGACTATCGCTGCCGCTTAGTGATAAAGTAAAGCATTACAGGGCGATTGCATTGCATACAATAAAGCGACAACCATATGGCTCCTCCCAGTTGCCGATAACTTGGTTACAAAACATGATCTTCTCATACAATAAAATTTAGCATCATGTCTTGACCATATCACATCACAACATGCCCTGCAAAAACAAGTTAGACGTCCTCTACTTTGTTGTTGCAAATTTTACGCGGCTGCTACGGGCTTAGCAAGAACCGTTCTTACCTACGCATCAAAACCACAACGATAGTTTGTCAAGTTGGTGTTGTTTTAACCTTCGCAAGGACCAGGCGTAGCCACACTCGGTTCAACTAAAGTTGGAGAAACTGACACCCGCCAGCCACCTGTGTGCAAAGCACGTCGGTAGAACCAGTCTCGCGTAAGCGTACGCGTAATATCGGTCCGGGACACTTCATCCAACAATACCGCCGAACCAAAGTATGACATGCTGGTAAGCAGTACGGCTTATATCGCCCACAACTCACTTGTGTTCTACTCGTGCATATGACATCTACGCATAAAACCTGGCTCTGATGCCACTGTTGGGGAACGTAGTAATTTCAAAATATTTCCTACGCACACGCAAGATCGTGGTGATGCATAGCAATGAGAGGGGAGAGTGCTGTCCACGTACCCTTGTAGACCAAAAGCGGAAGCGTTAGCACAACGCGGTTTATGTAGTCGTACGTCTTCACGATCCGACCGATCAAGTACCGAACGCACGTCACCTCCGAGTTCAGCACACGTTCAGCCCGATGACGTCCCTCGAACTCCGATCCAACCGAGTGTTGAGGGAGAGTTTCGTCAGCACGACGGTGTGGTGACGATGATGATGTTCTACGGACGCAGGGCTTCGCCTAAGCACCGCTACAGTATTATCGAGGTGGACTATGGTGGAGGGGGGCACCACACGCGGCTAAAAGATCAAACGATCAATTGTTGTGTCTCTAGGGTGCCCCCTGCCCCCGTATATAAAGGAGCAAGGGGGGGGGGGTGTGGCCGACCTAGATAGGGGCGCGCCAGGAGGAGTCCTACTCCTACCGGGAGTATGACTCCTCCCCCTTTTCCTTGTTGGACTAGGAAAGAGAGGGGAAAGAGGTGGAGGAGAAGAAGGAAGGGGGGCGCCGCCCCCCTCTCCTTGTCCTATCCGGACTAGGGGGAGGGGGCGCGGCCCTTGCCCTGGCCGCCCCTCCTCTCTTCCACCAAGGTCCATTAAGTCCACAGGGGGTTCCGGTAACCTCTCGGTGCTCCGATAAAATCCCGATTTCACCCGGAACACTTCTGATATGCAAGCATAGGCTTCCAATATACCAGTCTTTATGTCTCGACCATATCGAGACTCCTCGTCATGTCCGTGATCACATCCGGGACTCCGAACAACCTTCGGTACATCAAAACATATAAACTCATAATATAACTGTCATCGAAACGTTAAGCATGCGGACCCTACGGGTTCAAGAACTATGTAGACATGACCGAGACATGTCTCCGGTCAATAACCAATAGCGGAACCTGGATGCTCATATTGGTTCCCACATATTCTACAAAGATCTTTATCGGTCAGACCGCATAACAACATACATTGTTCCTTTTGTCATCAGTATGTTACTTGCCCGAGATTCGATCGTCGGTATCTCAATACCTAGTTTGAATCTCGTTACCGGCAAGTCTCTTTACTCGTTTCGTAATACATCATCCCGCAACTAACTCATTAGTTGCAATGCTTGCAAGGCTTACGTGATGTGTATTACCGAGAGGGCCCAGAGATACCTCTCCGACAATTGGAGTGACAAATCCTAATCTCGAAATACGCCAACTCAACAAGTACCTTCGGAGACACCTATAGAGCACCTTTATAATCACCCAGTTACATTGTGACGTTTGGTAGCACACAAAGTGTTCCTCCGGTAAACGGGAGTTGCATAATCTCATAGTCATAGGAACATGTATAAGTCATGAAGAAAGCAATAGCAACATACTAAACGATCAAGTGCTAAGCTAACAGAATGGGTCAAATCAATCACATCATTCTCCTAATGATGTGATCCCGTTAATTAAATGACAACTCATGTCTATGGCTAGGAAACATAACCATCTTTGATTAACGAGCTAGTCAAGTAGAGGCATACTAGTGACACTCTGTTCGTCTATGTATTCACACATGTATCATGTTTCCGGTTAATACAATTCTAGCATGAATAATAAACATTTATCATGAAATAAGGAAATAAATAATAACTTTATTATTTCCTTTAGGGCATATTTCCTTCAGCTAAAATCTCGATGTGAAAACCGAATCAGACAAGTACTTCAATTAGTACTATCTCAACTAGTATTCACGTACCAAGGCCGAACCAAAACAAAGAGATCATGGAAGAAATTACGTGTGTACTGATGAATCAGTCAAACCAACCAAAAGGAGTACTAGTATTCATTACTACTTGGAAAGCTACTAGTACATACACGGATTTTGAGATGATTTACAAGAAAAAGGATTCATCAGAGGAAGATGATAATGGGAAGCTGGCACCTCTGAGACGCCACGGCTGCACTTCGTTGCTACCTATGATCAAACCGGACCCAAATTAGTAACCTATTGAGCCGCCCCTCGCCAGCGTGTCGAGCTACTGCCTCGGCCGCACCGTTGAATTCGACAGATGATCAATTCTTGCTGCAGTCGTTTGTCGTCAAGGCTGACAGGAATTGTGCTACGCTATCATCGATGGAGCCTTGCCACCTTGGCCAAACTGCTATCAACATCCAAAAAATACCACATGCTATTTATCCTATTTTAAGCACGTATTAATTCATCCGAGCAAAAATACTTTGCCCTGCTGTGTTTTATATATGCAGGAGAATTATTCATCACAAGGTGGCATTATACCGTGGAGATGGAGGCGTGCCAACGTCATTCAGGCACGGGTGGTAGTCCTTACTCAACGGACTCCTGCACCGGCTTACAACGCCGTGGCCGGTTTACGCATCTGCACTGGCCTACAACACGGAGAACAACTTGCTTGTCCGCACCGGCTTACAACGCCGCAGCCGGTTCATTCGTCTGCTCCCGCGGCCGACTCGCCCGTGGTGATCATCAAACTCCGCGGAGGATAATTTCTGGCCTAACATATCAAGGTGAAATTTGTCCAATCAATTTTTATTGATACATTTTTTTATTAAAAAAACAAATTACTCCAGCTTGCGACATTATTTATGCAGGAGCAATTGTTCATGCAAAAGCTATGATCGTGTCATGGATGTATAGCTCGCACCACCATTATACTGCGCTAGCATCTGACCACACCATCAAGCTCGGTGAATATATCTGCAAGCCGCCATTTTGCAGACCAGTTTACATCAACATAATGTGGTTAACTCGCCCATCCGCACCGGCTTACAATGCCGCGGCCGACTCATCTGTCCGAGCCGCCTCTGATGCTGCGGTCGTCTTTGTCGTCCGTCTCTCGCGGCCCGGTCTACATCAACACACCGGACAGCACCTGTCCGCATAAGCTATTTATTGAGTATGAGCAAGTCACAGCTTGAGTAGCTCAGTTTTTCTTTCAACAAAATGGAGGCAAATTACCATATACTATCAAACCACCGTCTGCACTGGGTGGCCCAATGGGCAGGCGCACAAGTCACCGTAACTATAGTTTGGTTAACTTCAAATAGCCAGTTGAAAGGAACCATTGGCCGAATTGCTGACACGGTTCATACGGGATCATTTATAACCCGCCACAGTCACCTCAACATTCTGTGGATTCACATCGTGCTATCCTGTGGCACCCCGATAGTTAAGCTACAGTAAACCCCTGCTAATGATGTCAGGTAATCACGATTAATTTTTGCTAAACCTCACTCATTTCAATCTGAGTTCAATTTCAAATTTAAGTAGAAACTCAAATTATAAATTCATCAAACAGAGATTTAAAAATGTTCAAAGGGTTGTAAATATTCACTAACTAATTATAGAGCATCAATCAATAGTTTAGAAATAATCATGTGCCTCTAAATTAATTAGAACAAGAACCAACTTCATTTCAATTAACCATTTGCGGTTGAACAAATATTTAAACTAATCAAAAATATTTCAAACTTGTTGTGCAACCTAATAATATTGCATAACATTTATGTGTGAAGTTCTGTACTAAACAAAACTCATTAGCTAGCAAAATAATTTACGAAACATTAGCTAAGTGAATAACAGAAAAGAAAAATGAAAACAAAAAAATAGGAGAAAAAGGAAGCCCACCCCCACATCCTACTGGGCCTTAGGCCATAGGCACGCCTGCTAGGCCCAGGCGCTCCCACCATCTCCTTCACCCTAGCCCGCTACCAGCCACCTCTCGATCCCCCACTCCCCGTGCCCGACCCCTTCGCTCGTGCCCCGCCTCCTACCGCCGGCGCCCCGCCATCCTCCGCGTGCCCCTGCCTCCTACCGCTGGAGCCCCACCCCCGCCGGCGCGCCCGCGCCCGAGGAACCACCACCACTGCCACGCAGTTCGTCCCGCTGTCCCTTGCCACCACCTCGCTTGAGCTCCTGCCATGAACGCCGCCGCCTGGTTTGCTGCGTCTGTGCCGCACCAAGCTGCCTCGTCGCCGGCCGGAGAAGGACGGATCCCGGAGGCCCCGTTGCGGATCCAGCCTCGCTCCATCCCCTCCTTCATGTCCGCGCCTGCCCCTCTGCTCCGCCCGTCGTCGCCCATGCCCGACCACCTCGTCACCGGCGGCCCGCGCCTCGTTGGCCACCTCTCCGAACCGCTCCGGCTCCACCGAGTCCTCCACGAGCTTCAATGTGAGCTCTCACCTGCGTCCCCTCTATCCCGCTCGAATCAACCACAGAGGCATCGTCCCTCGCGAGCCCCAAATTTTCGTCCGCCATGGCCGATGAATGCATTGCTGCGTGCTCCCTGTTGCGTTCTCTTAGTGTGCGCGAGCTCTAGGAGCTGTACAGATGTCGCCTGACCCTTTTCCTCGCTCATTGTCCTCTTGTTTCATCGGATCCGTCGAGCTCTTGTTTCGGCTGCCGCTAGACCTCGTCGCCGGTGTCCATCCCGGCACCTCCCGCACCAACCACTAGCCCCACTCGAATGCGCGCCAACGCGCTCGTCCTACTGATGCTCGTGGGTGACCAAATGGTCGCTCGAATGCAACTCCGGCGAGCCTCCGCCGTGTACTATGGCTATCGGCGGCTAAAAACGCCTAATGTGGCAGCACTAACCTAGCTCCTAATGACGCCCTTTGTCCCTGACAAACGGGACCCACACCTAATTAATCATGGGCATAATTAACAGACTAATTAAACAAATCTTGACAGCCACTAACGTGTGGGCCCGCCCGGTTTAACCATTTCTTTAACCACCTAATTAGAACCTAATAAAACAGTTTAGTTGAATAACTGAAAATGACATGTGGACCCATTTCATTTAAAAGCCTGTTTAAAAATATCTAATTCAATGACATGTGGCCCCCTACTTAATCTGTTAACTTAATTAAATTGTCAATTTACCCAGTCTCTATGACAGCTGGGTCCCACCAGCCAATTTGACCAATCAACGTTGACCTAGTCAATTGTTGACTGGACTATTGACTTTGACCCTGACCCCACCCGTCATACATCGTGGCTGGCACTGCATTATGTGGCAAAAGTATTTACTGATTAAATTTGGAATATAAATAAATCCTAAAAATGATTTAAATCTTTAAAAATTAATATAAAATAATTCGTAATTCGGATGGAAAAACTTTGTACATGAAAGTTGCTCAGAACGACGAGACGAATTCGAATACGCAGCCCGTTCGTCTGCAACACATCCCTAGCATAGCGAACACGCAACTTTCCCTCCCCGATCCGTTTGTCCAAAAATGCAAAACACTGGGAATACTTTCCCGGATGTTTCCCCCCTTTGCCGGTATCACCTAGTACTGCATTAGGTCACCTCTAGCACCGCGTATTGCCATGTTATGCCCTGTGATGCTTTGATTGCTCTGTTATTTATTGTGTTCCCCTCTGTTACTTCTTTCCGGTAGACCCCGAGACCGCTGTCAGTACCCCTGTGATCGACTACATCGACGACGAACCCTTCTTGCCAGAGCAACCAGGCAAGCCCCCCCTTGATCACCAGATATCTCCAATTCTTCTCTCTACTGCTTGCATTAGAGTATTGTACCATGTTACTGCTTTCCGTTAATCCTATTCTGATGCATAGCCTGTCATTGTTGCTACAGTTGTTGATATCTTACCTCAATCCTAAATGCTTAGTATAGGATGCTAGTTTATCATCAGTGGCCCTACATTCTTGTCAGTCTGCCATGCTATACTATCGGGTCGTGATCACGTCGGGTGTTGATCACAGGTGTATACATATATACATATTATATGATACCTGTGGTGACTAAAGTCGGGTCGGCTCGTAGAGTACCCGCGAGTGATTCACGGATTGGGTCCGAAAGGACGTTTGTCGGACGACCCTCTGAGTGAACCTTTGTGGCGGAGTGACAGGGCAGGGTGAGACCACCTATGAGAGAGGTGGGCCTGGCCCTGGTCGGCGTCCGTGGTTATCTCAAAATAACACGCTTAACGATATCTGGGTATTTTATTTGAGTCTGGCTACTGGCCTATACGCACTAACCAACTACGCGGGAACAGTTATGGGCACTCGACGTCGTGTTATCAGCCGAAGCCTTCTTGACATCAGCGACTGAGCGGCGCGCGCCGTGTTGGACTGGAACGCCTGCTCTTGTATAATGGAGGCTAGGTCTGCTCGCTGGCCGCGTTCGCAACATGCAGGTGTGCAATGGGCGATGGGCCCAAACCCTGCGCCATAGGATTTAGACCGACGTGCTGACCTCTCGGTTGTGCCTAGGTAGGGCTGCGACGTGTTGATCTTCCGAGGCTGGGCATGACCCAGGAAAGTGTGTCCGGACAAAGGGGATCGAGCATGTTGGGAAATGTGGTGCACCCCTGCAGGGAAGTTTATCTATTCGAATAGCCGTGTCCCTCGGTAAAAGGACGACCCGGAGTTGTACCTTGACCTTATGACAACTAGAACCGGATACTTAATAAAACACCCCCTTCCAAGTGCCAGATACAACCAGTGATCGCTCTCTCACAGGGCGACGAGGGGAGGATCACCAGGTAGGATTATGCTATGTGATGATACTTGGTGAACTTACCATCTACTCTCTTCTACATGCTGCAAGATGGAGGTCGCCAGAAGCGTAGTCTTCGATAGGACTAGCTATCCCCCTCTTATTCCGGCATTCTGCAGTTAAGTCCACATATGCTACCCCTTTTCCATTTGATACCAATGCATGCATATGTAGTGTAGCTCCTTGCTTGCGAGTACTTTGGATGAGTACTCACGGTTGCCTTGCTCCCCCTTTTTCCCCTTTCTATACCCGTTTGTCACAACCAGATGTTGGAGTCCAGGAGTCAGAGGATCCCCATGATGATTCTACATGGAGTTTGACTTCGAGGAGTAGTTAGGAGGTCCCAGGAAGGAGGCCTTGCCTTTTCGATCGTTGCTACTTTTGTGCTAGCCTTCTTAAGGCATTCTTGTTTAACTTATGTCTGTACTCAAATATTGTTGCTTCCACTGACTCTTGTGCCTTTGAGCATTTGTATTCGAGCCTTTGAGGCCCCTGGCTTGTAGTATAAAGCTTGTATTATTTTATTTGTGTCTAGAGTCGTGTTGTGATATCTCCCCGTGAGTCCCCGATCTTGTTGTACACATTTGCATGTATGATTAGTGTACGGTCAAATCGGGGGCGTCACAAGTTGGTATTAGAGCCGACTGCCTGTAGGAATTCCCCTTCCAAACTCCTTGGCCGAAGTTGAGTCTAGTCGATGAAAACTGTTTTACTAACATGGCTGTGCGGCCCATGGGCCCATGTCGCCATTGGGTGGTATTAGGATATTTTATTCCTCGTCTATACTCTGGGACTCCGATCTCTCTTCTATTCGGGTTAGATGAATTTTACTAAATCTAACATTAGGATCTCGTGATCACTTTCACCCAGAGAGCAACTTATTACCGATGATCGTCTGCTGCACCAGAAGATTCCAAGGTTACTCTATGATGTTCTCCCGAGACACTTGTACCCACCGCCTTTGCAAATTCCCCACCACTGTTATATCCTTATTGATAATTTCATACACCTGCCATTCTTACATTCAATCCCATTGATCTTGTTATTACAAGATGCCCCAAACTACTCTCCGTTTTTCCGAGAATCCTTTGAGCTTACTGCCTTGCAGTTTCTTGTCACCTGAATACCCCTACGGATAATTTTGTGCACCTACCGAGTATCTGCTCATCCTCAGTTGATTCACGTACTTCCCAAAAGTTTTCGTCATACCATTCGTTCTTTTGAAAATCCTCAACAACCTATTGTTCTTGAATTTCTTGCTTGCTTGCATTATGGTTAATACAATAAGTCTAGTAATCTTATTGTCATCCTTTTTCATTATTATTTTGAGTGCGTTGATACAATATGTTGCGAATGGTCGCAATCCTCAATCTGATCCTAGAATTCATACTTTTGACTCAACGTCATTTTAACATGTGCTGGATGTCGACCAATCAAATCGCCATTGATTGTGCCCCTAAGGCTATTCTACCTATCCATCCCTAATCAGAGCATTGCTTCTGATCCCTTGTCTTGGAATTCATAATTCCTTTGCAAATGAGCTTTGAGTTAGTCAGTTGTTTCTATAATCTGATCTCCTTGCATTCTTTCTTCCTCTGGTTAAGTACCGATGCTCACATCAGATCCCTTGTGGACCACTAGACCCTTTGTCGGATTTTATCCGACAATGTCCTTCATAATCAATAAGCTTGTGAGCCTTTCCTCGGATACATAATGCCTTTGGTAAATTGTATCCTCTGCTTTCTCAAGCCTGCTCTACTATCGAGCTTATGTTATATATTCTTGAAATTTATGGTATATGTTCCTAAGAGCCCCAATGGGTTGAACATATGCCTTTCCCAAACTATATGAACCCGAAGGTTTTTGCGAGTCATACTCTTCTGTTGTTTTGCCAGATAAAATTTCTACACTACAGTTTCATCAAAGGCGAGAAGTAAAATGAAAGGTCAGGCATTGAAGAAGTGGGAGTCGACATTGAGCCTTTGCGTTCATGCCCATGGATCTGATGTGGAACTTATCGTCGAAGCTTCTTGTAATAATAATAATCCCCTTGTTATAAGTTCGTCTTGTATCTATGTTTAGTCCTTTTCAACCGTGGTTCTGACCATGATTGTTCTTCTTTGATCCCATTTCTCGGACAAGTCAAAGCACTTGTCTTCTACAGATCAATATGCCTGCCCAACCTCTATTATGATCTACCTTCGAGTATTACCCCTGGTGTCTCGAGGATATCGTGCCATTGCACTACATCTTATGAACTTTTGATGAAGTACTACCTTTCCCTATCATTGTCACATCATGGGTTCTGGGTTGTTTGTCAACCGAGAACACTGATAAGTGAATCGACTCTGCACTCCGATTCAATAACTCTAAGTTTTTGTTGTTGTTGTTGCCAATGACTTTAATAGTCCTTCAAGTCATTCCTAGCCTGATCGGCTATATCATTATCGTGCTAACTTTTAACTGTGCTACCTGGCCTTTCTTCCCGGAGCACAATTTTCGACGACGAGCTGAACTTACGTCGATCTTTCTCGTCATATCGTTTCGCCTTGAACATCAAGCTTGATTCCAAGTTTGTGTTGTATCCGTGGTTCCAATAACCCTTCGCTTCACCCTTGCTTCTGCTTGATGTCATCGCTGATCGATTACATCTGCATGGAACCTCTCGACAAATGTATCGTGATCGTCATCAACATTTTGACTCCTTACAGGATATCATCGAATTCGTGGTGATAAGTACCATCCCCGTCCCTTGATAAATTGAGTTACCATCGACATCATCCTTACCTTCCTTTCAACACAAACTTGTTCATGTCATGGATGCAACTTGCTATCCAGCTTGTATTATGTTCTACCTTGAGGTATTACCATCCTTTACGTCAAGGATGTTGTGAGAATTGCTCCACCTCTTAAGAATTCTTGGTATAGTGATACTTATCACAACCACCATTCTTTATTGGTCCGTGTTTTGATTCTAACAGGGATACCAACAAGCGAACGGTGCAGCTTGGATTCTGCCCTTCTAGCAACCATCTTGCTTTGAAGTTATTGGTTGACCGTTCATTCTTAGACTATTGATTATTGAATCACCATTCTAACATTGATCATGCTACCTAAGGCCATATTTCGGGCGCACCTTTCAACCAATGTTTATTTTTGTATGTTTTTCCTCGAGCATACACCATTATATCATTTGATATGACAAATGTTATCTCCTTGTTCACACAATTTTAGAAATCCATCTTTCTGGAAATCTTGATGATATGTTGCTGAGTCCATCACCCACCTCCTTGGTTTAATGATGAACTCATGATTTGGAACTTGCTTCCATAGTTCATTTCCTGAGAATCTTACAATGTCATCTCGTCAATTTGAGTCGCACCTTTTCTTCTTAGGCATCCTGAGTCTGGGGTATCCTGACACCAATCGGACCTGAATCTCGGTCAGATACGATGATTGGAACATATTCCCAAGAGTTATAACATTGTTCTTTAACCCAATAAGGTGATGTCATCCTAATACACCTGCCCGGAGGGCCTATTGTTATAGTTTTCCTTTTTAGCAAGGTTAGCCATTCTTCCATGAGGAAATTGTAATACTTATTCTATAAGTTATTCCTAATGGATCCTTTGTGTATCCAAAGTCTGATCTTTACCTAGTGATCATGTCAATGCTATCTCGAAGCATGTCTGTGGTACTCCAATTTTCAACAAGAACATTTGAAGCCCAATGTTAAATGTTTCCTGCTCAATTATCCAAACGCCGCTGTATGGGTAATGTCATGAAATTTCTCTCCCCTTACCTAAAGAGTTTTATACATTATATCCTATCATGGATATCATGCTGTGCTTGTCATTGGGAAGGATATACCCTTGAAACATGTGTTTAAACACATTATCCTTTCCATTGTTCTGTTTAATTTGATAATCATGTTTTCCTTTCCATTGTTTTGTTTAACCTTTCTTGTGATTTATATGATCTAAGCAGTAATATTCTTCTACTTATATAAACACCTTGATATACCATCCTGTCTAGTGTAACCCTGTTACTATTGTTGATGACATTCCGGTGACCACCGATGGACGAGAACCTTGCCTATTGGCCGCCTCGTTTCAATGAGCAGGAAAATGGTTCTCTTCGTCCCTCGCCCTTGGTACCAACGATGCTACCAACATAACTGACCGGTTATTCTTTGACATGCCTTACTATCATGATCGTGCAAGATGTCAACCCCTTCCTTCTTTCAACCCACATGGTGGGCCCATAACCCACAGGTCCCAGGATCAAAACCTGACTCTCCCATACACCCCCTATTCCCAAGGTTGTTCTTCGTGCGTGGCCTCGTATGTAATTCACGAGCCACCTTCTGAGAGATCATCAATTCTGGTATCAGACACAATACTTATTCCCGTTGCTCCGAACCCTTTTCACGCCCTGTTTCAGGCATCGAACGATTGCCTGTCCGCTCAAAACTTCTCATGATACCTCCTTACTTTGCTCTTGATATTTTCTTAAGTTTCAATTCGGGAGTTACTCTCCCCCACCTTCCACGATGTTATCGACCAGATGGTCAACCTTGCAGATGTCCGTTTTCCCGGAATAACCACCCTTTCGTCTTTTGTAAGTACGATAGAGTTCTCGAAGAAAGGATGCCGACTTCATCATGACCTGAAGCAGAGAAACGAAAATATCAATGTAATGGATCGACCTCTTCGAGGAGAGCAACCTGACCGAGAAGATACGTTAGAATTCCGTAACCAGACCTTTCCCCCTTATTCCACCTCCTAAATCTCGGGACGAGATTTCTTGTAGTGGAGGAGATTTGTGACACCCCGATAGTTAAGCTACAGTAAACCCCTGCTAATGATGTCAGGTTGTCATGATTAATTTTTGCTAAACCTCACTCATTTCAAACTGAGTTCAATTTCAAATTTAAGTAAAAATTCAAATTATAAATTCATCAAACAGAGATTTAAAAATGTTCAAAGGGTTGTAAATATTCACTAACTAATTATAGAGCATCAATCAATAGTTTAGAAATAATCATGTGCCTCTAAATTAATTAAAACAGGAACCAACTTCATTTCAATTAACCATTTGCGGTTGAACAAATACTTAAACTAATCAAAAATATTTCAAACTTGTTGTGCAACCTAATAATATTGCATAACATTTATGTGTGAAGTTCCGTACTAAAAAAAACTCATTAGCTAGCAAAATAATTTACAAAACATTAGCTAAGTGAATAACAGAAAAGAAAAATGAAAAAAGGAGAAAAAGGAAGCCAATCCCCACATCCCACTGGGCCTTAGGCCATAGGCACGCCTGCTAGGCCCAGGCGCTCCCACCATCTCCTTAACCCTAGCCCGCTACCAGCCTCCTCTTGATCCCCCACTCCCCGTGCCCGACCCCTTCGCTCGCGCCCCGCCTCCTACCACCGGCGCCCCGCCATCCTCCGCCTCCTACCGCCGGAGCCCCACCCCCGCCGGCGCGCCCGTGCCCGAGGAACCGCCACCACTGCCACGTAGTTCGTCCCGCTGTCCCTTGCCACCACCTCGCTTGAGCTCCTGCCATGGCCGTCGCCGCCTGGTTTGCTGCGTCTGTGCCGCACCAAGCTGTCTCGTCGCCGGAGAAGGACGGATCCCGAAGGCCCCGTTGCGGATCCAGCCTCCCTCCATCCCCTCCTCCATGTCCGCGCCTGCCCCTCTGCTCCGCCCGTCGTCGCCCATGCCCGACCACCTCGTCACCGGCGGCCCGCGCCTCGTTGGCCACCTCTCCGAACCGCTCCGGCTCCACCGAGTCCTCCACGAGCTTCAATGTGAGCTCTCACATGCTTCCCACCTATCCCGCTCGAATCAAACATAGAGGCATCGTCCCCGGCGAGCCCCAAAATTTTCGTCCGCCATGGCCGATGAATGCATCACTGCGTGCTCCCCGTTGCGTTCTCTTAGTGTGCGCGAGCTCTAGGAGCTGTACAGATGTCGCCTGACCCTTTTCCTCTCTCATTGTCCTCTTGTTTCATCAGATCCGTCGAGCTCTTGTTTCGGCTGCCGCTAGACCTCGTCGCTGGCGTCCATCCCGGCACCTCCCGCACCAACCACTAGCCCCACTCGAATGTGCGCCAACGCGCTCGTCCTACTGATGCTCGTGATTGACCAAATGGTCGCCAGTACGCAACTCCGGCGAGCCTCCGCCGTGTACTGTGGCTATCGACGGCTAAAAACGCGTGACGTGGCAGCACTAACTTAGCTCCTAATGACGCCCTGTGTCCCTGACAAACGGGACCCACACCTAATTAATCATGGGCATAATTAACAGACTAATTAAACAAATCCCGACATCCACTGACGTGTGGGCCCGCCCGGTTTAACCATTCCCTTAACCACCTAATTAGAACCTAATTAAACTGTTTAGTTGAATAACTGAAAATGACATGTGGACCCATTTCATTTAAAAGCCTGTTTAAAAATATCTAATTCAATGACATGTGGCCCTCCTACTTAATCTGTTAACTTAATTAAATTGTCAATTTACCCAGTCTCTATGACAGCTGGGTCCCACCAGCCAATTTGACTAGTCAACGTTGACCTAGTCAACTATTGACTGGAATATTGACTTTGACCCTGACCCCACCTGTCATACACCATTGCTGGCACTGCATTATGTGGCAAAAGTATTTACTGATTAAATTTGGAATATAAATAAATCCTAAAAATGATTTAAATCTTTAAAAATTAATATAAAATAATCCGTAATTTGGATGGAAAAACTTTGTACATGAAAGTTGCTCAGAACGACAAGACAAATCCGAATACGCAGCCCATTCGTTCGCCACACATCCCTAGCATAGCGAACACACAACTTTCCCTCTCCGGTCCATGTGTCCAAAAACGCAAAACACTGGGAATACTTTCTCCGGTCCGTCTGTACAAAAACGCAAAACACTGGGAATACTTTCCCGGATGTTTTCCCCCTTTTCCGGTATCACCTAGTACTGCATTAGGTCACCTCTAGCACCGCGTATTGCCATGTTATGCCCTGTGATGCTTTGATTGCTCTGTTATTCATTGTGTTCCCCTCTATTACTTCTTTCTGATAGACCCCGAGACCGCTGTCAGTACCCCTGTGATCGACTACATCGACGACGAACCCTTCTTGCCAGAGCAACCAGGCAAGCCCCCCCTTGATCACCAGATATCTCCAATTATTCTCTCTACTACTTGCATTAGGGTAGTGTACCATGTTACTGCTTTCCGTTAATCCTATTCTGATGCATAGCCTGTCATTGTTGCTACAGTTGTTGATACCTTACCTGCAATCCTAAATGCTTAGTATAGGATGCTAGTTTATCATCAGTGGTCCTACATTCTTGTTAGTCTGCCATGCTATACTATCGGGCCATGATCACGTCGGGTGTTGATCACGGGTGTATACTTATATACATATTATATGATATATGTGGTGACTAAAGTCGGGTCGGCTCGTAGAGTACCCGCGAGTGATTCACGGATTGGGTCCGAAAGGACGTTCGTACGGACGGCCCTCTGAGTGAACCTTTGTGGCAGAGCGACAGGGCAGGGTGAGAGAGGTGGGCCTGGCCCTGGTCGGCGTCTGCGGTTATTTCAAAATAACACGCTTAACGAGATCTGGGTATTTGATCTGAGTCTGGCTACTGGCCTATACGCACTAACCAACTACGCGGGAACAGTTATGGGCACTCGACGTCGTGGTATCAGCCGAAGCCTTCTTGACGTCAGCGATTGAGCGGCTGCGCCGGGTTGGACTGGAACGCCTGCTCTTGTATAAGGGAGGCTAGGTCTACTTGCCGGCCGCGCTCGCAACATGCAGGTGTACAATGGGTGATGGGCCCAGACCCCTGCGCCATAGGATTTAGACCGGCGTGCTGACCTATCGGTTATGCCTAGTTATGGCTGCGACGTGTTGATCTTCCGAGGCCGGGCATGACCTAGGAAAGTGTGTCCGGACAAAGGGGATCGAGCGTGTTGGGAAATGTGGTGCACCCCTGCAGGGAAGTTTATCTATTCGAATAGCCGTGTCCCTCGGTAAAAGGACGACCCAGAGTTGTACCTTCACCTTATGACAACTAGAACCGGATACTTAATAAAACACCCCCTTCCAAGTGCCAGATACAACCGGTGATCGCTCTCTCACAGCACTACAAAAAAAATGCACTTCCGTGATGATACGTGTTTGTCACAGTAGGTCGCTTTTCTGTCATGCATGTACATCCATGACGATTTTATGACAGAATCAAGATAGTCATACCTGTCCTGTTATAGAAGTGTTCCATGACATTACCAAAAGTATCATCACGGAAGTGTCCACTTCCATGACGATAAATTGCGCGTCACAGAAGTGCTTTCGTCAAGGGTGACCGACACGTGGCATCCACCGTAACGGAACACCGTTAAGCTATCGGGTCGGGTTTTGGATCCGATAACCCGTTAACAGCCCCGACCAATGGGGATTTTTCACGTGTAAAATCATCATTGGCTGGAGGAAACACGTGTCGGCTCATCGCTGGGATAGATGCCATCCACTCATTGGACAGAAGGCGCCTATGATACATCGACACGTGGCACGGCCCAATAGAGGCCAATTTCTATGAAAAGGCCGACCCGTTTGACTTGGTCAAAAGGTGGCAGGCCGGCCCATGGAAAGCCTGTTAATGGCATGTTCGCATATAGCCCATTTACAGCCCGCTAACCTGAGGCCCGCTACGCCCTATTCGAATTAGGCCCAGTAGCATCATCTGGGCCATCCAATATGATTCCAGCCAATTTTCACTTCTGGCCCATGTATGGCCCATGACGTCTTTCGGTCCATATGAGGCCCTATGTAACTCTTGGCCTATTAACGGCCCGTGGTGAAATTGGCCCGTAATGAATAGTGTATCACTTTACACCCATTAATGGCCCGTGGTGAAACTGGCCCGTAAAGAACAGTGTATCACTTTATACCCATTAACGGCCCATTATTCCGTTGGGCCGTTTCCAGCCCATGTTATCTTTCGGCCTTCTCAGAGCCCATTTATTCTTGGGCTATTTTTCAGCATTCTTTTACTTACGGCCCGTTACTGTCATTTTCTGCTTGTGGGCCAAATTCAGCCCGTGGTTACAGTCGGCCCGTTTGTGGTCCGTTAATATGTTGGGCCGTTTTCATAGCGTCGTCAAATATGGCCTATTAACGATGGCCCGTTATGGTCGGCCCATGAACGGACAATTCCAACTCTATCCCGTTTACGGCCAGAATGCGGTCTGTTTGGCCCATGTTTGGCCAGTCGATCATACGGCCCGTATAAGGCCCATTGATGATACGACCCGTAGAAGGCCCATTGTTTCTACAGCCCGTAGAAGGCCCATTGTTTCTACGGCCCATAGAAGGCCCACTGTTTCTACGGCCCGTAGGAGGCCCAGTGTCACTACAGTAAATATTAGCCCATGGTTATTGTGGCCTAGTTTTAAAAAATAGGTTATTGCAGCCACTAGCAAACCGCAGAAAAAGAACTGCACTGACTACAAGCAAACAAATAAACAAGACAACAAGGAAATAAATAAGCAAGCAACTTACACTAGGCTATCACGGCTATTACACATATTACATCCACTGGGCATCAAAGTTCGCCACCAGTGCAAATATAGGGAACACGGCAGCATATAAACGCCGCAACAAAACAAGTCCAGAACTGAAACCACTTCAGAAGAGTTCAAGAAACAATATCCTGGGTACCCATAATGCTGGCAAGATGCTTAGCAAGCTTATTAACTTTCTCTTGTTTGGCGCTTAATTCCTCCAGCGCTTGCTGTTGCACTAGAAAGTATGCATCTGAATTTTGCAGGGACTTCCTCAGTCCTTCGGCTTCCTGTCGCATAACATCTGATCGATGTCTTTCAACTTGAAGTTGAGACTCAAGAAGCCGAACTGATTGAGGCAACGAGTTCGAAGAGCTGGTGCCAGCAGTGGTAGCCAGTAACTTGAACACTACATCAAGACAGGACTTTGGGGTTGTCTCAGTGTCTTCAATATAGTTTTTATCAGCTTTCTTGGAGACCAACAGGGATGTCTCACTATCTTCAACCTTATCTGCATTACTTCCTTTACCATTGCATAACAGGGTACTCTTCTCCAATATTTTATCCGCGTTCTAAAAGAGAAACAAACAAACACATCTCAGGTTTACAATGTAGTATATGAAACTCATTTTGGTAAACCATTTCAGTAGTAAGGTGGATGGGATAACAACATGAAACAAACATATATCTATGTAGTATGGTCACTATATGGTCTATATCATTCTAGTTTATGTTGCCAAATCAAGATAGATACAGTTCGAATCATATCTATTTAAGACAAAGCAACATAGACATAATATAAGTGTGGGAAACTACACAGTGACAACAACACTTGTAATGTGCATGGCATGAGAACATAACTGTTTATTCAATTGAAACTAAAATCAACATAGAGCAAGTTACAATAGCAAACAACCAAACACTATGAAGAAACTTGTTTAAAACATACCTGTTGCACCATTGGAGTTTCAATTGCATCCTTCAAATTTGAAATTAGTTGATATCAGTAAATACAGTGATGCAAGAGCAAAGTAGTATGAACCATAACTACGGAACCTGACCTGAGAACAATTCTTCTTCTGCTTTAAGCATTGACTTCGGGTTCGGAGTGGTGGTCCTCGTGATTTGGGCACTGCAGTTGCCTTACTAACTCCTCGTGTTTGGGTGCTCTGTGGTGGCGATGATGCTGTGTCAACGGGAACTGGGTGTCTATCTGCTGGGGTTGGGGTTAGAAGAGGTGTAGCTGGTTCTCTGTCCAACTAGGTAGGGGTACAATCTGCATGAGTGTGGGCTATGTGTGGTGGGGCTAGTTCTTGGGCAAGTACAACCATGGTTCTATCTGCATCGACAAGTAGCACGATCTTTTCTGAAGACCGTGTTTTTACTCCCACAGATACTGCCATCACTCCCTCCAATTGAAATGGCTGATAAACAAGAAAAGTAATTGAATGTACAGACATTGTAAGATAGACAGGTGCAATGTATAGTAGGGAAGAAACATGGCATGAAATAATTCACATTTATGTTGTCTAAGCAAACAGAATAGCAGGACATAATTTCACATATATGATGGCTAATTAAACAGGATAGAATGACACAATTTCACATGTATGATGGCTAACTAAACATGATAGAATGACATACTTCAAAATATGATGACTATGTAAACAGGATGACATGATATAACTATACAATGTGTCTATTAAAGTGGTTGGCATGCCATAAATCACAAACATGCCATCGATGGAAACATGATGGCATGATATAATTCACAGATAGAATGGCATAATTTAAAATATGATGACTATGTAAACATGATGAGATGATATAACTATATTATGTCTTTAGAAAATGGGTTGGCATGCCATAATTCAGATACATGCTGTCTATGTAAACATCATGGCATGACATAATTCAAATATATGATTTATATACTAAGGAAGTGAGCAGAGGGCAATCGCATATATGATGTGTCAACTAAGGAGATGGCATTCAATATTGTGTATATGATGTAAAAACTAAGCATTGCAATACAACATATGCATTATATGAGTAATATAACCCTGCCAAGTTTGAGCATACACCTCAGGGGGATAATAGGACTGGTCATCTGCCTCTGAATCCTCCTCTGAAGAGCTATCTGTAACCAGCAACATATCTGCTTCAGCAGGTAGCATTGTCTGCTCTGAAGACCTTGTTTTCACTCCAGATTTCTCCATCACTAATTCAAATGGCTGATGCACAGGAAGAGCAGTTGAATATACAAACATTGTCTACAAAAGCAATGAGAAATACAAAAAAAGGCGGCATGATATAATTCACATATATGACGCTTGCCTAAACAGCATGGCATTGCATAATTCACATACATAATGCCTTGCAACAAGATGACATTGCATAATTCACATATATAATGTCTTGCAAGAAGTTGGCATTGCATAATTCACATATATGGTAATTAGACACTAAACAGGTGGCATTCACACAAAGCATGTCTAAACTAAGCAAATGACATAGCAATGCAAGATACCATACGCACGATATGAGCAACATAACCCTGCCAAATTAGGGCATGCACCTCGGGAGGGGGGGGGGTATGATTGGTCATCTGTCTCTGAATCCTCCTCTGAGGAGCTATCGGTAACCAGCAAGACATGCACTTCGTCAGATAGCATTGTCTGCTCTGAAGACCTTGTTTCCACTCCAGATTTTTCCATGACCATGCCGAATGGCTGATGCACAGGAAGAGTAATTGAATGTACTAAAATTGTTGACAAATTTAACACGTAATAAAAAATGATGGCATGATATAATTCACATATAAGATGACTGGCTAACCAGGGTGTCATTGCAAAATTCACATATATGATGCCTGGCTAGACAAGATGGCATTGCATGATTCACATATACGATAAAGAAACTAAACAGATGGCATTGACACAAAGCATGTCTAAACTAAGCAGATGTCATCTTTAATGTATATAGTAAGCAATGCAAGGCACCATATGCATGATATTACCAACATCAGCATGCCAAGTTAGAGCGAAGACCTCATGGGGTAAATAGGAGTGGTATTCTCCTGCTGAATCCCCCTCAGAACAGTTATCTTCCTCTTGATTACGATCCGAAATGGGTGGAGGGGGGCTGCCTTTGCGCCCACCATGGAACAACGTCTGCATGAAATTTTATTGCCATGCAAGGCTCGTCTCTTTTTCTCTACATGATCAGTTCCATTGTGTACAATAAATGGCATGCATAGGAATAAAACATAGTGAGATTATGTAAGGAATGCATGCACAAATCCAGAGTGATGGTAGAAAACTGTGGATAGACCCAAAACCAATGATAGTAGGCAGATAATAGCTTTAGTTAAAAAATACAGATAATGGCTCCTTTAATGTTTGTTTGCACCCAACATGAAACTCATAGTAGACATCGGAGATTAACCAGATAGTAGACAGATAGTACTGATTGCTGCCCCAATATGTACCCCACAACCATTTAAAAACTCAAGTTTCAGCATTAATTTGGACCTAACTCGGAGTCTAATAGGTGAACACGACGATAATGTAGCATGTCATCATATTAAGCGACGCATAACGTAAGCAGACACGGAAGAGTGCGACCTCTCTTGCGGACCCGTGTAGTCCTCAAGGTCATCTGCTCAGTTGATGATGGTAATGCAGTTGCCGTGGCTGCCGGCGGCGGGGAAGAAGATCTGAGGCAGCGAAAGACAGTCTGGAGAGCGGATCCCTGCTGTGGTGAACCCTTCCGTTGTTGGAGCAGCTGAGCTGGGGTGGAACACAGCGCCGCAGGAGTAGGACAAACCACACAAGGTTTTCTTTGACACATATCTGTAACAGAAGTAATTGAGTAAGGGCTTGTTTGAATATGAGGATTCTAACAATGCAGGGATAGGAATTAGACATGAATAGGATAGGAATGCACGTGCAAAACAGAGAATTTAAAAACACAAGATTTCTGCCAATCTGGGTGTTTGATTCACAACAATTGGAAGATCACAGGATGCAAAAAAGCATGGTGAGATTAAGTCAAACCACAAGAAAATGTATGGTTATAATGCTATTATGCTACTATCTCTTAGTCTTGTGCTTGATGAATAGGAATATGGAAAGGAGGAGAAGTGGAAATTAGAATTCCTACGGTTTTTCTTTCAAGGAGACACTAAAGGAACAAATCCTACAGTTTTCCTTTGCTCCATTCCTTTGCACCAAATTCATGAAAAGTAGCACCATAGGAAACTTTCCAATTCCGATGTTTTTCATTCACTTTTCCTTTCAAGCACTGGCGATTCTAGTAGGCAGGCTTGAGCAAGGAAAATCCTACACTAAAAAAATGTTTTTGTGCTACTTCTATTACTTTGGACCCAGGCCACTGCCATACTAGCTCAACTCCCAGGCCCATCGACAAATGCACAGCTCAAACGCACAGAGATGAATAATGATGGCGTTCAAGAGAGTCCATCACGGATAGCTAAGTTTCTTGGTAACTCATTGCTTGTCATATAGTAGGATAAAATAATCGTATTTCCCATTACTACGAGTGCTCAGTGGACAATATATATAACATGTAGAGTAAAAAAGAGATGCAACAAGTGTACAACCTCTTTGGCGAAGCCATGTCGATCTCAGCTTGATTGGGTTGGCCGATGAGGATGCTCCGGCTGACTTGGCTGTCGGAGGAGGGGAAGAAGATCTTAGGCTTCTGGAGATGGAGCCCGAGGTACTGCTCCGCTGTGATGGAGGGTTTCGTCGTTGGAGCAGCTCCGGTGAATTATACGACGCCGAGGCTGAAGCAGGACAAGAGAGACAACGAACAACGTTAACCCGAGTGGAATTCTAATAGCATCTCCAATACATGACGTAAAATACATAACCAAAAAGTGCTATATGTAAAATACATCAGCCGCTCATGTCTGAACTTAACTGTCAAATCTGAATTTAACTATCAAAACTGAACTTAACTGTCGAAACTGAACTTAACTGTCGAAACTGAATTTTGCTGTCGAAACTGAATTTTGCTGTCGAAACTGAACGCATTAGCAAGGTGAGGCTACACGTCGGTCGACTAAGTTTTTCATCTCTGGTCAGTCGATTTTGCAGCCGTTGGATACGAAATCAAGGGCTTGCGGTTCATCTTCAACCTCCACCCCCCTGAGCCGCCAGCCACCACCGGCCAAACAACAGCTCCCCGCCGTCCACGGCCGGCGGTGCGCCGCCCCGCCCGCCCCGAAAACACTCCCCACCACCGGTCCGTCGCCGCCCCGGCCATCCCTCTAGGGCTCCTCATGCCAAGCTTTTTCTACGACGATCCCCATGCCACCGCCCCGCCACCGCCGGCGACCACCGCCCCCATCCTGAACCCTAAGATAGATAGTGGGGTACCTCTCCGGCGAGCCCCCCTCCCCGATGCGGCTGGTTCTTCCTTCACCCTGGCGAGCCTCCCACCCCCTAAAAATTGACTGACCCAAAAGTTGATTCAGTCGACTGAAGTGTAGCTAAATCGGAGCAGCATCACAAGCAAGAGCAAGAGCGAGAGCAGCAGCGCGAGCAAGAGCAATAGCAAGAGCAGACCAGGCAGGGGACCGAGAGCAAGAGCAGAGCAGCAGCGCGAGCGAGAGCTAATGCAGCAGCAGCTCCTACTAATGTGGACGTCACCGCCGAGGGAGCGACGCCGTGGAGGAAGTGGCCGGCGATGCCGCCGTGGATGGAGCCGCGCCGTGTCGGCTTGGGACCGAGCGCCGGCAGCACCGTGAGATCGAATCAAGAAGAAAATGCGGCGATTAGTGTACAACCTCTTTGGTGGCGCCGATTAGGCCGCATCTTCATCCGAGGAAACGGTGATGATGATGCTCTTCCGGTGGTGCAGGTGAAGACGGCGGTGTGGGAATGGAGGTGGCACGAAATACGAGGGGAACGTTGGGGCAGCTCCTTGGAGGTGGAGGACGGGGTGGCTGAACCGGCGGGACAATGAGATCGACGATGGATCCTCATCTAGTACGGTGGATGAGGGACGTCGAGGTGTTGCTGTGGACGACGTCGTCGGGGAAGAGGCTCCGGCTGGGTGGCGGACGGAGCAGGGTGTGGGGTTTCGTCGTGGGTTTTCGCGGCCTTGGTGTACGAATGGGTGGGCGGATTGGATGGCAGTGGAGAACCATGGCTTAGAGACGCGCTTGTCCGAAATGTGGGGTAAGTTACAAAAGTACCCCCACTGATTTGAGGCGGTTTTTTCGGTTCAGGGGTACCACGGGCATTTCGCATGTCGGGATTTCACAGGAGGTGGGAGTTTTCGCGCGCGTTGTAATTTCAGAATAGCAAGGCGCGGGTTGAGATGGAGGGAGTTGTCGGAGCACAGCGAGACAAAGATATATCTTAAATATTTCGGGCTAACAAGGCGCGTGTTGAAGAGGCGGGAGTTTCGCAGCACGATAAACAGAGACGCTAGCTTAAATTTTTGGCATAACAAGGCGCGGCTTGAAATTTCGGAAGAACAAGCTTAATGTGTACCAAGAAAAAGACAATTTGCACCTCAACACGCACAACACACACACACACACAAACACCATTTAGACTAGAGTAAGGTACACGTGCATTGCACGCATGAGATTTGGCAACCAAATTATGAATAAATACCACATTATAGCATGCAAGCTTTGAGTCATATATGCATGATGTAGATGTTCGTTTAATTCCTATAGTTCATTTCATTCAAAATCATCTAGTTTTTATAAGAAAGCTAATCTATTTTAAGATTCATGGAATTGTGCGTCGTAAGACATAAAGTAAAAACAAATAATGGAAAATCACGTAGAAAAAAATTTGAGCAATTCTGATATGGAAGATTTTAGAACAAATAAGAAGTGCTTGTGTTTTGATGTTTGTGCATTATGCTTAAGTTCAACCATGGAGTCTTCTAGATTATACATGTGGCGAAATCTGGTGGAATCTAGATGATATCCAACGGCCAGTAGTGCTCAAATTTGCCATCTTTGGACCATCGGATTCGCCTCATCCAATGACCATCTTTCAAAGTTAAAGTTACCCGCACACAATATAAAAAAAATATAAAATATAATATATATATATAGGGGTATAGATATAGATGTGTGATGCGAAAGCCGCCCATCATCTCCAATTAGAATAGTGTGTCCATGCACATATGCGACGTGGCCAAATGATGTCTGCCACCGGTATCTCAAATTCAAATCAATCTGACCTTGTTTAATGTGTATACATTACAACATGCTCGTTTCCAAACCACACCGTGCAGATGTCCGTTATATTCATGCATGCATGGGTTTCAAACATCAGGATCTCTTATTCAAATATTTGAATTCAACTTTACATTGATTATGACCTCACCTATTCTTTTACACCCACACAGTAGTCTTCTCTTTATAATTGTACCACTAACTTTCTCTCGTGCATGCATGCACACACACTACCAGTCGGCATTATCCATCGCACGCATGCAATCTTTTTCTTCAGGTCGGTCTCCCATGAAGGCACACACCCACACACATCCCCCTCTCCATCATATCGGACATTCTTTATCTCTCACGCGTGCATGCGCAACGATCGATGTTCCTTTATGTATGTGTGTATATAGCCAGGTCTTTCATAGTTTTCCACACAAACCGATCAATCGATATATCCAGTGAGGTCTCACCATCTTTCCCACATCCACATCGACCAATCTATACCTCTCTATATATGATTAACGTATATAGCTAATACACCCACATTAATTATATATCCAACGCCCCCCTCTCATCATCCATGCCTTCCGCTTCATC
Organism: Triticum dicoccoides; assembly: GCF_002162155.2. Classification (NCBI taxonomy): domain Eukaryota; kingdom Viridiplantae; phylum Streptophyta; class Magnoliopsida; order Poales; family Poaceae; genus Triticum; species Triticum dicoccoides. The sequence goes on along the minus strand of NC_041392.1, from coordinate 448,506,823 downwards.
TCTTAGACGCATGCACAATGGCAAAGACAGGGGGCAGTAAGGGCCCTGCCCCCTCCCCCCTAACATCACTATATATCCAGGCTAATATGAATGTGATCATTAGACAATTGCTGCTAAAAATGGTTTAAGTTCATGAATTGACCCTCCTCGTAAAGGATTAGCAATGCTTGGCCCCCTAGCTCATTTATTTTTCATGGCTCTGCCACTGTGCGCAACAGCGCATGTGTTCGCCCCCTCTCTCTAAATATTGATCTCGCACCTGTGCATTCCTTCATAGTCTCCCTCCACTCGGCCCCTCGCACCATCTTCTAGCCCCCACCGGATTTTGCCACATGTACAATCTAGCAGATTCCATGGTTGAACTTAAGCATAATGCACAAACCTCAAAACAACAGTGGTTCTCTTTTGTTCTAGAATCTTCTGTATCATAACTGCCCAAACTTTTTTCTAGTTGAATTGCCATTATTTGTTTTTACTTTATGCTGTACAACGCACAATTCCATGAATCATAAAATAGATTAAGGGCTTCTTTGATTCAAAGGATTCTCAAAGGAATTTTGGAGGATTCTAATCATTAGGAATTTTTCCTATCTTGGTTGTTTAATTCGTAGGATTGTAAACCATAGGAATTTTTCCATATGATTCATTTGCACTAGATTTCATAGGAAACATCCCATCCACTCAAACCTCTTTGAAAGAATTCTACGTTTTTTTATGCACAATCAAACACTCGTACAATCCTGTAGGATTCAAGACGACATTCCACTATAATCCCATGTTTTTCCCATTCCCGCGTTCTTAGCTTTTTTATGAAAACTAATTGATTTTGAATGAGATGAACTATAAGAATTAAACGAAGGGCTACATCAGGCATATATGACTCAGAGCTTACATGCTATAGTGTGGTATTTATTCATAATTTGGTTGCAAAATCTGATGCGTGGAATGCACGTGTACCTTACTAGTACTTCGATTATGTGCAAAACACGTAAATTAGAATACCAATGGCACACTACACAGTGTCTCTCTTACAGTTCATGAAGCCACGTGGCACATGTGGAGGCGTTGTCGCGACCTCCTTGCGTGGATTGATCACAGTGACGTGCTGCTGGTTCCAGAAGAATGTACTCGTCCTCCCTGAGCCATACTGGCGGTAAATGCACGAAGCGAAGATGTGCGCGCATGCCACACACGCACTCATTCCCTCGCACGCACACGCGGATACACGGGCGAACGCGATTTTGTACCAAGATCCACCCCATGTGATAATTTGACGCGTGTAAAGTCGTTCACTTCATTGATGGTCTCCTTCATATTTTGTGCCAATTATTACTCCCTGCGTGCACGTGAGTAGTTAAATCATGGGTTGCTAGTAGTACTTCCATTGGTCTCCTTCGTATTTTGTGCCAATTTTTGACAGTAACATAATATTTACACATTTGAGCAGTGTAGTACTTGAAATTTATGTTCCGCTAAACTCATCGGGAGCCGTTTCGGGACTCGAAACCAAAACCATCAATTAATCTTTACCTTGTTCCCATCACATTCGAAAGCCTGCTCACACCTACTAGTACATACCAAACCTGAACGTGTTCCCACTATGCAGGTATTAGTACTAGTGCTGGTACTTAGGTTATAAAAAGGGGAACTACCTAACCGAAAATTAATCTACCTTTCCTCCTCATAAGTGCTTCTTCTTCGTACGTCGTTGCCATGGCCGGTGAGCAGAGCTCTAGGTCGAGAACTACTCGTAACAAGGGAGCGACAACCAAGGCTGTGGAAAAAAAGAGAGGGCTCGCCGCCACGCAGAGACCTTGAAAGATATCTCACGGGTAGGCGATGGCTCCCAGGAGCGCCCTAGCCACAGAGGCGAACATGCCGAGCCGGCGGAGCTGGAGTCGTTATCCCTCGACGGCATGCCCGATCAGCTCAATAAGCACCTCAATAAGCAAAAGGAGTTCATCCAAGGCTTGATGGAGTTGCTGAAGGAGAGCCTTGATGGCATGCCCGCTGAGCTCAATCAGCAGGGGGAGTTGACCGCCGGCTTGGTGATGCTACTGAAGAAGAGCATTGCCTCAGAGAAGAAGGCAACCGGCGAAATCCTGCGACTTCAGGAGGACAAGGCGAAGCTCTGCCACGAGATCGACCTGTTGAAGGAGAAGAACGCCGGCTGGAAGAAGCTGCATGAGAATAGTAGTTCCTCGATGAAGATGCTGCAGGCCCTCATCATGGAATAGAAGGAGGAGTTGGTGAAGCTCCGCATCGAGCACCCGGCTGCTGTCAAGGTACGTAATGCGGCCGTGGAACAGATGATGAAGGCCCGCATCGAGAAATCCCGCGTCATGGACAGAATGAAGAAGATGGCGGAGGAGACACGCAAGGATATGGAGGTCGTGGAGGCGATGAAGAAGCAGTTACGACTCCGCGGCGAATTAGATCATTTGGGGTGATAATCTTCCTTCTTCTTTTGCTCCTGTGTTTCATCTTTTGCTTCAGATGTTTCGCCGCACATGTCACGTTCTCTGCAAGGCATGAATAGAACAATGGTTTTTTTGAGCGAATGAATAGAACAATGCTAACAATGAGATGACTAGAAAATTAGATCATTTTTATCGCCATATGGCACTGGGCTGTCGTGTTTCATGCTCCTCCGTCGCAGTACTACTCCAATGGAAAACTTGAGTATACCGCACGATTCTTTGCTTCTCCTCGATCAGGTCGTCGGCGCATTTATATGAGCAGTCAAATCACAAGGCCCCGCCTTCCAGCAGTAATGAACCGTCAAATCACAAAGGCCCTCGCCTCCCGTGAAACCGACCAAGCTAGACTGCCCCGTCCTCTAGCCTTTTAAGAAATGTATACTTTTGTACAACAGTAGTATTGATGGATTGCGCCATGGAGCAAAACTTGAAATTAAAAAATGGTGGTACATATAGAGAGCGCTCGTCGCCAAATTATGCATATAGTACTATTAAAAAGGCTAGTCACAATAATGGTGTCCAGCACAACCCACCCCTCAAATAAAACTAAGAGGGTGCTTGGATACGTTTTAGTCCCATGACTAAAAGTAGTGGGACTAAAACATGCTAGCCTCACCCATGCTTGGATCCAAATACTAAAAAGGCTAAAATCAAGTTAATAAGCATTTATTATCCTCCAAACCCTCCAATCCAGAACTCGCTTGTGTTAAAGGAGAGGAGTTAAATGAGTAGAGAGAGGACTAATCCACATTTTAGTAGGGGTACCCCTGACTAAATTTTTTTAGTCTCAAGACTAGTTTTAGCCCCTCTTTAGTCAGGTGTGCTTGGAACTTTAGCCTCTTAAAGAGACTATTTTTAGTCAGACTAAAATAAGTCCCTTGGATTCAAGCACCCTCTAAGCATCCTGGAATTCTTTGACAAAATAAGCACCCTGAAATTCTTTGACAACTAAACTGCTGGCTATATGATGTTGGCCATATATATTGTATGTATATAATGTGAAGAAACGAGTGGTAGTACTATACCAACTAAAAGATGAAATGTAAGAAATACTAGTATGTACGTACTGAAGAGTTAAAGTAACGAGAAGAAACATAACATAGTTCTGCTGGGGGCTCAGCACAACACACCCCTCAAATTAAATTAAGCACACCTGAAATTAAACTTTGCAACTATTCCGGTAGACACTGCATTAGAACCACCATGAGCAATGACACTGCCACCTTACTCGGAGTCCTCGTCCACGTCCTCGACTTCGTCCTTGTCCCTCTTCCTCTTGGCCGATACTTCTTTGCTTGAACCGCACACTTGGCTGTTGCTCTTCATCCAACCCTTGTAGATATTGAAGCAAAGGTAGCCATCCATTGCAGCGTAGTGGATGTGGTCTATATCTAGTACATTCCACTGCCATGCATGATGATGAAATGTGTATGGAGGTTTCTACAGTTTACCATACAAAGGATGAACCATGGCTCCTGCTAGGGTCAGCATTGAAGGCTAATGAGAGGACACCAGTCGATTCTTCTAGAGGTCGAAGGGGTTGCCTACAACGATACCTATCCGGCGCAGGACATCCCTATCGTTCTTAAAGTCTACAGTAACGAATTTCACTATTTTGTCCTTGAGGAAGTTCTTAAAATCCTGGCACTCAACGTCGGCATGGCATATGTGGTAGACCAAGCAAACGTTATGTACGCAAACCTGGATCACGGTGGGCTTCTTCCTCTGTTCGTCCTTTAGATCCTTCTCTGGTCCCAGGACTGTGGTGTACTCAACATCTAGCCCAGCGACCCACTCATCATCTGAGTTTTCAAACTTGCACCTGAAGCGAGAAAGGCATCCTTTCACCATCGCGGAAGAACGGGTGTAGATGACGTCGAACTCATCGCCGGTGATGGTTCTAACCTTGTACTCACCGCCGATCGTGGAGATTTGGGACGCCATGGATTTGGGAGGAGGGTTAGGATTAGTGGAACTGTCGTAATGTGAATGGACGGGACGACTAGGAGCGAACCGCCGTAGTATTGAAGGACGTGCGGGGACGAGTAGGAGCGAACTGCCAGCGTGCGAACGACAGGGTAGTGGCTTTCCATTCTCCCATGATACGGGCTTCCGAGAGCCCTTGGATCTGAGATCGAACGGTTGCATGGCGTGATTCTAGACCTATGGGTGAATATCCTATCCTGGAGGGTTACTTTGCAAATTTTCAGCAACTTAGCATGCGACCGTTTGATCTCAGATCGAAGGGCTGCCAGCAGCCCGTATCATGGTCGCGCCTACCACGACCGTCGCGTCACTCGCGCGGTCGCGCCCTTGGAGATTTAACACGGTGCGTTAGGCTATCTGATGTTGGCATGTCATACATAGTCATCACTTAGTCACTCATACTACAACAAGGTTGGCTATAAGTGTAATTTTTTACTCCTCTCTATCTCTTTCTTTGTAATGGAGGTCAAGAATCGGGAGACTTACGCCAGTTGTAACACCGTAGTTAAAATGATAATGGCAAGTCAAATCATGGGGCCCCACCTGTCCAGCAGTAACTCGCTGTCAAATCACACAGCCCTACGTTTGCAGCAGCCTACTCCCTCGTCTTCTCGCGTCTCTGTCGAACCAACTAGGCGGAACTGCCCCGCCGCCTACCACGCAGGAAAAGCCCCGCCCTCGACTTTTAAATAGTATACAGTATACTAATTTTGTATCCATGGATTGCGCCCGCGCCATGGAGCAAAGCGTCTAGAAAACGGCGGTACACATGTATGGAGTATACAACACACCCGCCTCATTCGCGTCGCACCCCAGACGGTCGGTCGGTCTGGCACGCTGCTCTCCGAATGGAACGCGCGTCATATTGCATTTGCACACACATGTGGGACGGCAATTGAGAACCGACCATAGGCACACTCCCCGGCCCCGCAAGTCGGGTGACTTAATAGAAGAGGGAGCCGAGCGATAGTACTAGAGAAGCGTTGTACTACGTTGGTGCCTGGACGATCCCTGCAAGACACGGAAGGTCAATTCATCCATGCATGTGACCAGACTCCAGCAGACACGCCTGGATTGGCTATCGTCTACATATCGTGCAGGCTGTGTTGTACATGGCTGTAGTTGTGGTGAGAAGTCTAAAAAAAGGTTTCTTGTCATCTCGCAAAATTAGGTGTCATGTGCTTCGGGTCACTGCGAGGGTTAAACAGCGACAATTGAGTTGGGCTAGTCATTGGGGGCACATGCATGAACAGTGACTACTCGGCTGCCATCTAGATCAAGTCGGCTATGTTAATTAGGACATCTATCGACGGACCCCTTTTCTACGAGTTTATCTTTAATTTGAGCTTTGTTGCTCGTCTAATTTGTCCGTCACGATTCATGTTGTCTCCTTTGGGCAGCGAGGTTATGATTTCTTGTCATGTGGCATTTTTCGTGTTATATGTTATAATCCGACGCTTCAGATCAAAATGACGACAACTGCGCCTCCGGGCCATGTGCATGAGGAGGTGGTTTTGCAATGGAGAAGATCAGAAGAGGGATAGGCGAGACGGTGGTTTTGGAATGGAGATGATGGAGAGGAGAGGAGGTGGTTTTGCAATGGAGAAGATCAGAAGAGGGAGAGGCGAGATGGTGGTTTTGGAATGGAGATGATGGGGAGGAGAGGAGGTGGTTTTGCAATGGAGAAGAGGGAGAGGAGCGTGCGGCAGCGATTTAGGATTGGACGAGAGGGCCGACGCGCTGTGACTAGATCAAAATCAATTTACCCTTCAATTAAGAAAGCAACCCCACATTAACTAGTATCCCTTTTATTCTGGGTCATAATTGACCATGGTTTTCGCACATAAAATATATGTTATACGTTGCAAAAATAATATATTTGAAAGTACATTCAGATATGAACCAAATGATACAATTTTTGGTGACATGCATTCACATTTTGCTTGTCAAATACAGTACGTGGTCAAACTTTGACCCAAAATAGGCAAAACAACAAAAAAAATACTTCCAAGACCAGCGCCGCTCTTCCGCTCTTCTCCTCTTAAACCACCGCCGCTCCTCTCCTGTTCCAATCTAAATGCAGCGCCACTCCTCTCCTCTTCCATTTCAAAACCACCACCCCTCCTCTCCTGTTCCAGTCCAAAACCAGCGTCGCTCCTCTCCTGTTCTAATCCAAAACCAGCACTGCTCCTCTCCTCTTCCATTCAAATACCACCGCCGGCGAGTGAAGGTGCTGTGGAGAAGTAGATCGATGGAGGAGTACAACCGATACATGAGGATCGCAGACGGTGACCGTGTGAAGATAGCTAGGATGTTGGAGATACAGTCTTGGTTTGACAACAAGGACCAACTAGCGGCGACGGCGACATCCATGGCCAAATATCTGCAACAGAGCGAAAAGGCGACGATACTCCCGGAGGGAGTCACGCCGGAGTACATAGAGCTGCTCCTCTGGGCCATGGAGCAAACAGATTCACCGAATCCAATCGTGAGGGAGCGGTGGTGGGAGTATCGATCCCAGATGGAGCATCCACCAGAGATTGAAGGATCGAGCATCTAGAGGGTGCCGTTTGTGAGGGTGTCCTGCCAGAGTGAGCCGATGGAGTCTTCGTCGACTGAACCCAACCGCAAGAGGAGAAAAGCAGTTGGCCCAACGATGCTTCCCCGCCATCGTCCCCTCGCCGTTCACATCATCTCACGGGGCGACTGTCTGCCGCCGAGGAATAGGAGGGGGCTGCCCCCCCTAGCCCAATAGTCGGGCAAGTTGTGAATTGTCAGGAGGAGCTTAGGGTTCTCAGTATTTGCAGGTTGTGAATTGTGTTTTGTGTTGTGTATTTTGAGAGTACTTTCAGATATGAATGTCTTTTGAATATCAGATTTGCAGTATTGAGCATATGAAGTATTTTACGAATTCTAGAGATCTATTTTTAGCACTTAAAAAATGTAGTTTCATAGAAGTATAAAAGTGCAGACAATGTGATTCTCAGAGAAGAAACTGCAAGTTTCAGTTTCAGATAAGAAACTGCAAGTTCAATTTCAGATAAGAAACTGCAACTTTCAGAGGAAGAGCATTTATATTAACACGGCCTTTTCAAACAGGGTTAACATCATGTTGGAAGTTTTATTCATGGTCGAAAATGGAACTACCAGCCAGTTAACATCATGCTGATCAACATTCATGCATAGCACATCTTCATATGATGCACAGTCAAAATGCACACACAATGTTGAGTGTGCGAAACACAGAGAAAACGGGAGACGAAGTTTTGGCAAGTGTTGGACGTGGTTTTGGGCTGCCCCGTCTAGGCTTTCATTTTTAACATGCGCAGCCCACGACCTCGGATGGGAGGTCCATAGGCCTGTTTTTATTTTCTTAGGGCCGTCATGTATCGACCGGCCTATGGACCTCCCATCCGAGGTTTTATTTTTGGCAGCCCAATTTATGTATTTTTTTGAAGAAAACACAGAGGTCTGTTCTATTTTTCTATATAAGAATAGGAACGCCAGGTCCAACTTATGTTTCCCTTTTAACTATATTATATATATTTAAATTATTTTATATGATATTATATATTATTTTTATTGTCATCATATATTTAACAGATACTTACATATATAAGAAAACAATATCCCACATCTTATTAACTTATAAAAATAATTTCTTAACAAATAAAATCCTGGATTGTTTTGGCACGAAAATCCTAGTGATTGTGTACAAAAGCTTGGTAAGATTTAAGGACGAATGTAATAATATCACTTATTATTTAAATATATTTATAACAAAATGCTCAACCCCTTTTTATTTCTTGATAACATTGCTGGCCCAACCCAACATTATAATTAGAATCAACCGAGCAAAATTGTGTATTTTGAGAAAGTGCAAATGGCCTGTAATTTTTTAGGAAATAAAATAAATGGGCCGCATGGACGCTGCATTATTTGTTCACCCAGCCCAGCTAATGGCTGTAATTCAAAAAAAGAACAAATTGACTGTAAATTCTACCGCGCAAAAAAAGACTGTAAATTCTGAAAAAAATGGGTTGAATACGTGCCACATTTTTGGAGGCCGAAATATGGGCCAATAGGTCGAAGCCAACGCAAGTCGTTGTCAATTTAGTCAACAAATGATTCTGACATGTTAGCCGTTGGATTTACATCAAACGACCGGCATCCATCTTCAATCTCTTGTCTTCTTCCTCCAGCGCCGCTGGGACCACCTCCCGCCTCCTGCTGCTAGCAGCTCTACTTAGCAGGCTTCGCTATGAAGCGCTACTCCACCATTGGCCAGGCCATCCCTCCACCCCTCCACACCTCCTATTCTTCTCCACCGACTGCCGAACCACACCGCACTAGAACCAGTTAACCCTCATACACCTCTCCGTCTACGACTCTACTCCCGCGTCTTCCCATCTCCGGCTCATTGCTGTCCGGGGCCTCACCGTCGTCCACCACCTTGGATGCGCTCGGCACGGCGTGGTCAACATGGTCAACGAATGACACCATCGGAAGTAGACTGTGCGTGGAGAGGCTGATAGCTGGGTCCATGGCCGCACACAAGGAAATGCCTCCTTATTACGCACAAAATAATGATTCCTCCACCTGACATCTGGGACCCACTGGAAGGGCCTCTGAATTTCACGAAAATAACGTGCCCCCCGCTGACATGTCGGACCCACCAGCTATCTTCGCACGCAAGGAAGTGCCTCCTTATTACACACAAAAAAATGAATATTCCCCCTGCCAGCTGGAACCCAGCATAATGGGAGGCTGACTTGTGGGCCTACCAAGTTGACGGGGATGGAGGGCTTTGTCAACTTAGTCAATATGAACGATTCTAGCTCCTGTTACCGTACGATGTTCATCCAACGGCTGTAGTGCTTCTTCAACCTCTGGTCTTCTTGCTCCAGCCGCCCAAACCAGCGCCGGTCGTGCCGCGTGCTCCTGCCTCCCGTGGCCGGCTATGATGCCGCGGAGGCCTCACCGCCCCCTACTACTCCCACCGCTGACCAGGCCATCCCTCTACTCACCCACACCTCCTGTTATTCTGGGGCGTCAGTAGCCTCACACCGCAGTCGAACCAGTGAACTCTTGTACTCCTCTTCGCGTGGGCATCCACTGCTGCGTCTTCCCCGGCTCCGAGTCGTCCCCTTCCTAGTCCTCGCCGTCATCCACTACCGTGGTGCTCTCGGCGCGGCGTGGTCAACGTGGTTAAGGAAAGACTTCCATTGGACGTGGAGTGTACGTGGAGAGGCTGACAACTGGGTCCATGGCCGCAGCAAGGAAGTGCTTCCTTATTACGCGCAAAATAATGATTCCTCCACCTGACAGCGGGAACCCACGGACGGGCCACCATATTTCACGAAAAAAATGTTTCCCCCTGACTGCTGGGACCCACCAGCTACATCTTCGCATGCAAGGAAGTGCGTTTGGGCAAAATAAACGATTCGCCCCACTGACTGCTGGGACCCACCAGCTACATCTTCGCACGCATGGAAGTGCCTGACAGTCGAGACCCACCTGGTCGAAGCGTACGTAGCATTGTCATTCTGGTCGCGAACGTGTACGTACATATATACTTGTGGATGTAGAGGCGCGCACGTGTCGTAGTAGAGGCGTGCACGTAGCATGTACACATACGTACATCAGCCAGGGTGCAAGAAAGAAAATACGGCCACGTATGTGTACATACGGGCAAGGTCTCGAACGCCTACTCGCGCATACATACGGCCAGGGCTCATGTACATGGCTGGGTCGGAACGGAGAAACAACGTCATCCTCGTGTTCATGGGGAGGCAACGGAATGCTTCGTGTTCATCGGGAGGCAACGGAACGCGTGGGAGCCAACCGGCTGGGTTGGAACGGAATGCGTGGTCGTGTTCATCGGGAGGGCTTGGACGGAACAAGCGATGGAAACGAGGCCTGGCGTACCGCAAAACGAAGGAAACAGACCTCCTACGTTCGGAACGGGGTCCTGTTGATCGGGAGGGGTCTGGCGTACCGCAAAATGGAGGAAACGGACCTCCTACGGTCGAAACGGGGGTCCTGTTGATCGGGAGGGGTGTGGCGTACCGCAAAACGGACAAAACGGACCTCCTACGGTCAAAACAGGGGTCCTGTTGATCGAGAGGGGTATGGCGTACCACAAAACGGACGAAATGGACTTGTGTTGGAGTGCTACAGTCGAAACGGGGGTCCTGTTCATTAGGAGGGGTGTGGCATACCGCAAAACGGGACTCCACGGGATATTGTTCATCTCCACCGTCGACCTCCTCCAGCCTCCACGGGCTACTGTCGACCTCCTCCAGCCTCCACGGGCTCCTGTTCATCCAGCCTCCACCGTGCGCTACTCCACCGGCTACTATTCAACCACCCCTCCACGGGCACCCCTCCACCGTCTACTGTTCATCCAGCCCTCCACACCATGGGGTCATGTTCAACCACCCCTCCACGGGCACCCCTCCACCGTCTACTG
>NC_041392.1:448450062-448495351 GCF_002162155.2 Triticum dicoccoides | reverse complement strand
CAACGCTCACTGTTCATCCCAGAGGCAGCATCGATCGCCTTCAGTTAGCAGCAGTAGCGAAGGAATCGCTCGATCGGGTTCAGTTAACAGCCATTGAACGATCGCTCAGGTTCAGTAACGCGTAGCCTGCAGTGCAATCGCTCGGGTTAAGTTAGAGCCCAACGCCTCGCTCAGGTTCAGTTAGAGCCAACGCCTCGCACACACGCGCGTACGTGTATGAGAGAAACGCGCATCGCTCGGCCCCCGTGTAACGCCCCGAGACCGATGTGCCAGGTGTCGTTCAGTTATTCGTTGTTGTTGTCTTGTCATTGGCTTGCGTGTTGCATTTCATCATGTCATCATGTGCATTGCATCATCATGTTTTCAAAACTTGCATCCGTCCGGGTTCCCCCGTTCTTTCCGTTGTCCGTTCTGAGCCCAGACACACTTGCACGCGCCCGCGGCATGTCCGAAATAGTATTTTATAAGTGGCCGGAAAATGTTCTCGGAATGGGATGAGAGTTGACGTGCGGTCTTATTATAGTGTAGGTAGACCGCCTGCCAAGTTTCATCGCGTTCGGAGTCCGTTTGACGCCCCAACGGATAAATATAGCGGCAATAGTAGCTGGTCTAACGTCGGACGTTTTCGGTCTCCGAAAACAGTCGCCGGGCCTCTCTCTCTTCTCTTCTCTCAGCTCGAGACCGTCTACACAGCTCACTACTCACCGTCAGGCCCTACCTAACCTCTCTCGCCGTCCCGGACCCGACTCGGACAGTCGTTACCGCTGTGTCCGGATCATCCCCAAACATCTACAAAATATCATCGTTTTATTTATTGGACTCTTTAGCATATTTATTCTCATCTGTCGGATTTCGATCCGATGATCCACATCCCTCTCTTTTCACCGACATGCTATATATAGCCCCAACCCTAAATCCTAGGGATCCGTCCCATCCATCCCATCGCCGCCGCCGCAATCTTCTTTCTCCTTGTTTTTAGCGCTGAGCCAGCCAGCCACTTTCTCCTTGATCCAAATCCCCCTCCCCCTCACGATCCAGCCCCATGCTTACACCGCCGCAGCCCGCAACCAGCCCGTCTGGGTCGATCTAGGCCCGAGGTGCCAGTGTTGCGCCGCCACCGTTCGCCATCCTCCTGCCCCGAGCGGGATCGAGGAGATGAGCTCCAGATCGAGCTCTTGGAGCCGCCCGACCCCGCCCTCATCAGCGGCCTTGCTGGAGCCGCCACCGAAGGACACCCAGGCCGGACCCCGCCGCCCTGTTCCTCTCCTCCTCCCTCTGATTCTCCCTCGTCTTCCTCTCTCACACCCCTCTCTCCTGCAGGAGCTCCGCCATGGCCGCCCCTTGGTGCTTCGTGCAGCGCCTGACCTGCTCCTTCCGGTGGCCTAGGCCTCGCGCGCCGCGCCAGCGCAGCAGCGCCAAGTCGCCCTGTTCGCGCCGCCATGTCACCCGCGTCGCGCCAAGGCCCTCTTCGCCCGGATCCCGCGTCGCCAGCAGCAAGCTCCGCCGCTCCGACGTCTGCTTCCCCTGCATCGAGAAGTTCTTGTTCGAGGAGGGTCTGGTCGCGCCTGGCTCCGCGCCCCTCCATCCCCTGCGCCTCCATCTCTTCCTCGCCGCCGAACTCCTGCTTCAAGCCGCGCCGGCGCCCCACTCGTTCTGCTCGGGAACAAGCACGCCCCAGCGCCTCTGCTTCGATCCAGGGAGCGCCCGCCTCGTCCTGCCAGCGCCAAGACCTAGCGCGCGCCTGGGCTGCCTCTCCTCCAGCCGCGCGCGAAGCCCAGCCCAGCCGTGCCAGGCTCCAGCAGGCCCAGCGCCAGCCTCTCCTCCCTACTGGGCCGCCAGCCAGCTCCGGTGGCCCATCTCCCACCAGCCTGCCTCCTCCTCCTTCACGGGCCGCAGCCCAGGGGTGAGCCGACCCCCAGCGCCCCCTCCTCTTGTTTTTTTTTACTCTTGTTGGGCTGCCCAGTGCACTGTTCAGATTCGGCCCGATTCATGTTTTTTCCTGCAGAACGATTTGTCCAATTATTCCAGGGATTGCCAGTTTTGCAGATTAGACCCTCATGTTCATGCATTTAATAACTCAAGAACCGTGCATCGGATTAAAATGTTTCATATATGAAACTTGCTCAGAATTTTGTGTAGATTAATAATATCCAACTTTCATCTATATTTAAAATATTAAAAATGTTGTTTGCATTAATTTGCTCCTATGCCATGCTAAAATGCTTTATTTCATAACTAAATAACCGTAACTCCAATTTTAATAAACTTTATATGTAAATGGGGTAGAATTTTGCCTAGTTTATCATGGTGACCTTTATTTGCATTTAAAACAACTCTAAAATTGTGTTTAGGGCAGAACAGGTCCTAATCTAAAATATGCATATGGGGAGTTTCCGGAATTGTTGTTCGTTGCTTCCGGCCTCATTTAAACTTGACTAGATAGGTAGTTTTACTTTGCTTCACCCTCTTGCCATGTTAACCAACATTTAATATTGTTGAGTACATAAACGAGATCAAACTAAATAACTTGTTGTGGTGTTTCGTCAATATGCAACTCGTTGCATATTGATCTCCACTTAATTTGTAGAACTGCTTGTGCACTTTGCCATGCCATGCTTCATTAAACCGGACATGCATCATACTCGTTTGTGCATCATGCCATGTTGATGTGTTGGTTATTTACTATGTTGTGTGCTCCTTTTCCGGTGATTGCTTCTTCGGGTTGGTTCCGATAACGTCGCGTTTGTGAGGATCCGTTCAACTACGTCCGTTTGTCTTCTTCATGGACTCTTTCTTCTTCCTTGCGGGATTTCAGGCAAGATGATCATACCCTCGAAATCACTACTATCTTTGCTATGCTAGTTTGCTCGCTCTTTTGCTACGCCATTGCTACGATGCCTACCACTTGCTTGTCAACCACCCAAATTGCCATGTTCAGCCTCTAACCCACCAATGTCCTAGCAAACCGTTGTTTGGCTATGTTACCGCTTTGCTCAGCCCCTCTTATAGCGTTGTTAGTTGCAGGTGAAGATTGAAGTTTGCTCCTTGTTGGAACATGGAGATGTTGTTCCTTGTTGGAACATGTTTACTTGTTGGGATATCACAATATATCTTACTTAATTAATGCATCTATATACTTGGTAAAGGGTGGAAGGCTCGGCCTTATGCCTGGTGTTTTGTTCCACTCTTGCCGCCCTAGTTTTCCGTCATATCGGTGTTATGTTCCCGGATTTTGCGTCCCTTACGCGGTTGGGCTATTATGGGAACCCCTTGACAGTTCGCCTTAAGTAAAGCTCCTCCAGCAATGCCCAACATTGGTTTTACCATTCGCCACCTAGCCTCTTTTTCCCTTGGGTTTCGCGGACTCAAGGGTCATCATTATTTTACCCCCCCCGGGCCAGTGCTCCTCTGAGTGTTGGTCCAACCTGTCAGCTGCCGGTGGCCACCAGGGGCAACTCTGGGTTGGCCTACCCGCACCTAAGACAATCTGAGTGTGCCCTGAGAAAGAGATATGTGCAGCTCCTATCGGGATTTGTCGGCACATTCGGGCGGTGTTGCTGGTTTAGTTTTACCCTGTCGAAATGTCTTGTTGTACCGGGATACCGAGTCTGATCGGAATGTCTCGGGTGGAGGTCTATTCCTTCGTTGACCGTGAGAGCTTGTGATGGGCTAAGTTGGGACACCCCTGCGGGGATTTGAACTTTCGAAAGCCGTGCCCGCGGTTATGGGCAGATGGGAATTTGTTAACATCCGGTTGTAGAAAACCCGAAGTTGACCTTAATTAAAATACATCAACCGCGTGTGTAACCGTGATGGTCTCTTTCCGGCGGAGTCCGGGAAGTGAACACGGTGTTGGAGTTATGCTTGACGTAGGTTGCTATAGGATCACTTCTTGATCATACTTTTATCGACCGTGCTTTGCCTTCTCTTCTCGCTCTCATTTGCGTATGTTAGCCACCATATATGCTAGTCGCTTGCTGCAGCTCCACCTCATTACTCCATCCTTCCTATAAGCTTAAATAGTCTTGATCTCACGGGTGTGAGATTGCTGAGTCCCCGTGGCTCACAGATACTTCCAAAAACCAGCTTGCAGGTGCCGTTGAGTCCGTGCAGATGACGCAACCAAGCTCAGGAGGAGCTCGATGAAGATCTTGCCCTTTGTATTGTTTCCGTTCTAGTTGATCAGTAGTGGAGCCCAGTTGGGGTCGATCGGGGACCTTTGTCGCATTTGGGGTTCTTCTTTTATTTTGGTTCCGTAGTCGGACCTTGATTGTATCTGGATGATGTAATGCTTTATTCATGTAATTGTGTGAAGTGGCGATTGTAAGCCAACTATGTATCTCTTTCCCTTATGTATTACATGGGTTGTGTGAAGATTACCTCACTTGCGACATTGCTTTCAATGCGGTTATGCCTCTAAGTCGTGCTTCGACACGTGAGAGATATAGCCGCATCGAGGGCGTTACAAGTTGGTAATCAGAGCCTTCCCCGACCTTAGGAGCCCCATTGCTTGATCGTTTTTAGCGGCCGAGTTGTGTCTAGAAAAATGTTTTGAGTCATTTAGGAATTATATATCGGAGGGTTTAGGAATTCTTTTTACTCCTCAGTCCCTTCGTCACTCTTGCGAGGCATCCTGACATAGAGTTTTGACTTTTCTCTTCTCAAATTTCACTAAAAAATTTTAGGATCACGCAGGTATCTTGGAATCGTTCCGATGGTTTTATGATGAGATCATTGTCTTGGTGCCTCCTGTTAGGGGTTTTGTGGAAGTGTCCCGGGGAGTTGAGCTCTGAGGTGTTGTCATCATAATCTTATCATTGCAATTCTGGAATACCTGAGTTTAGTACGCCGACATCGAAAATCTCTTTTATGCAGTTTGTTGGTGAGATAACCCCGATAACCCAGTACTGAGGTGAGTACGGGAGTATCGCCATAACTTGTATAACGGATGATTTTCGAAGGTTGAGGTAGATGATTTCCGAAGGTTTCTTGGTTATGTGTTGAAGGATGGATACAGCTGGATGTAGGATTTGCTAGTTTGGGTGAGATATTATGCTTCCCCTGTATCCCCAACACCTGATTGCATAACCGGAAAATTTCGGGAGTTTCATAGGTGGGAATTCAAGTAGCTCTTAGGATATCTTTTCGACAGATGTATGATATGGAATTGGGGTTCGACGTCTAGTGGTCCGCCTTTCCACGGTCGTTTTTACAGTGGTCTCGTTGTGTCTTAAAGAGTCCTTGGCTATGCCGACTCGGGGACGCTTCGTATGTCATGTGCACTGCCTTGTACATGATGGTGCTGTACGATCGAGCCCGTGTAGGCCCCACCACGAAAACTTCGGACGAAATCTCTATCATATGTTTGTTCTGGCTTATTTTGCAAGCCAATCCTTTGTTTTGTTTTGAGTTGTGGTATTCGAGTTGCTTCAAAGTCAAATGTTGATTCCATACCTTTCCAAAATGGTGTTCTCATACTCCGATGTGAATACCAATCCTTCTCGACAATCGAGATTGTCTTGTCAATCCTTTTCAACCAGCGTCTTTCTCTTCAAGTGGATCCGATCATTTCAACATTCGCAAGATCACCTCTCAGTTCTCTCAACGGTGTTTGTTTCATCCGTCCCAAGTTGTTTTTGTTTTCCCGCCCTCCCACCCCTTTTTCTTCAAGGACTCAGATTTCTTAATCGAGTATCCATTTTATTGATGGGAAGTTTCTCTATTCTTTTCCGTCAATGTTCTTATCCGGTGATTCTCATGAAGATTCTAATGGAGCTTCAAGTTCGTCATTCCTCATTCCTTTCTCTTCTCCGGTGGATTCCAGTCAAGATTTGTCGATTATATCCCTTTTTCTCGTCTCAAATACCTTATCTTGACGGTGCTCCTCATATTTATTCACTTCCCGCTATTCAATTGTTCCGGAGTGCTCAAGATATCTCGAAGATTCGTGTTTCCACTCTGCATTCGTTCAAGCTCTTTCGAGATTGGTATCTCATTCAAGCCATTTAACTCAACCGGTGCAATCTCTCTTTTAAATCGTTCAACAGTGTTTTCTTTTGAGTGGGCCCTAACCCACAGGTCTTTTCCCAGGATCTTACCTGACTCTTCTATTTTCCCAGAGCTATCCTAAATTCTTCTCTAAGTTTGACGTAAGAATGAGTTATCATCAGTCAAATGCTTTTCTCCAAGATCTTTCAAATTCTTTTCATAGTTGGCTCAACCTCTTCGCTTTTGATTCTTCCGGTGTGCCTCAATAATTCTTGGTGGTGTTTCTCGTTGTCATTCTCATCATTTGAAGACCGAAGAAGAGTTTCTCTTTAATCTTGCTCTATTCTTTTCAAGATTCATGGTGCTAGCTTGTTGCCATCCTCTCATAATTATTTTCGATTGTGAGAATCTTTTTCACCCATCAGGAGATATTCAAGAGTCTTCTCAGTTTGTCATCCGGAGTCCATCAATTCAGGTTTATTCATTCTCAGCTGTCAGTTATCATTCTCCTATCTTGCCGGTGCATCAATCGAATATCCTCTAATCAGTTCTTGATCTCTTTGTTCTCATGTATCTAGTTTGTCTCAAGCACCTTCGTTCATTTGCTAATTCTTAGCGGTGATGCACCCCTACTTCGATCAATTTCAATTCTTACGGTGGTTCGTTCAAGAGTTCTCTTTCTTTGTTATCATATCAATTCATTCGTTCTTTCCAAATCCTACCGGTGGTTCGTTGAAGACCTTCTCAAGTTTACGCCATATCTCTCTTAATCCTTTCTACAAGAATAAGTGGTATGCCAAATCCGTTGCTTGTCATCAATTTAAATTGGTGAAGGATACGCATAACATAATTCTTATTCTGGTTTCATCCAAGTGATTAATCCTTTCCTTCAGAGTTTGTCCAGGAGGAATAAATTCTTGGCTGCTTGTTGTTCATCTTTCTTCCGGAGTTCTAAGTTTTCCGCATTATCTCGTCGCGAAGCTCCATCTAAATCATCGCAAGGCTTCACCTTGTGTTTTCAACTTCTCTTTCTTTTTATCATCCTTTTATTACCGGAGTTCTTCATGGAGGCTCTACATGATGGTTCATCAAGGATTTATATTTCTTCTTGAAGTGTTCATCGAGATTCTTTTCTAAGAAACTCAAGCATTCTTCATCTTGCTATCCGGAGTGCAATTTCTTTCTACCGTATCTTTGGAGGTGGTATTATGTCCTTCTTGATAATTCCCCTTCGTTGCTTCGTGAGTCACAAGTTATCGAGAATGAGATATTTTAAATCCATCATTTTCTTCATTGGAATTATCTTGGGTTATATTTCACCTAAAGCTTTCCTTTAAGAATTGTCGCTCTCATGGTGTTTATCAATGATCCAATTTCTTCATTTACCCTTTCCGGTGCGATATACTTTCTCGTCTCCTTGTTCATATCAATACAATTCTTTTCCCGTGAGTGGCAGGTTGTCACCTCATATTTTGAGATGTACTCCATAAGACCATATCAAGTTTATTCTTTCGTTGTTGGCTTTCCAATAACTCCGTTCGACCCTTCTCCTTAAGATGCCTTTTCAAACTCTTTTGTGGCAGAAGTTGGCATTTTCTTCAACATTCTTTTATTTCAATTATCAATCTTCTATTTCTTTCTCCCGGAGGCAGTGTATTGTGATTTCATCAAGTATCTTCTCATCTTATCAAGTTCTTATTCAATTCTTTTTCTTTTCAATCGGAGTGCTGCCCGAAGTTGTTCTCCCTTGTTCCTCTTTTCTAACGGAGTGCTTTCAGCTTCGTCACCTCCATTGTATTCTTTTCTCGAAATGGATTAACCTCTCAAGGTTCTTTGGTTTCACTCATTGGTCAAAGGAGCAACTTAGTTTACCTCTTCTCTTTCTCTTTCGTTTTCCCTCCGGTGCCATTCTAGATCTCGGGACGAGATCCTCTCGTAGTGGTGGAGTGTTGTAACGCCCCGAGACCGATGTGCCAGGTGTCGTTCAGTTATTCGTTGTTGTTGTCTTGTCATTGGCTTGCGTGTTGCATTTCATCATGTCATCATGTGCATTGCATCATCATGTTTTCAAAACTTGCATCCGTCCGGGTTCCCCCGTTCTTTCCGTTGTCCGTTCTGAGCCCAGACACACTTGCACGCGCCCGCGGCATGTCCGAAATAGTATTTTATAAGTGGCCGGAAAATGTTCTCGGAATGGGATGAGAGTTGACGTGCGGTCTTATTATAGTGTAGGTAAACCGCCTGCCAAGTTTCATCGCGTTCGGAGTCCGTTTGACGCCCCAACGGATAAATATAGCGGCAATAGTAGCTGGTCTAACGTCGGACGTTTTCGGTCTCCGGAAACAGTCGCCGGGCCTCTCTCTCTTCTCTTCTCTCAGCTCGAGACCGTCTACACAGCTCACTACTCACCGTCAGGCCCTACCTAACCTCTCTCGCCGTCCCGGACCCGACTCGGACAGTCGTTACCGCTGTGTCCGGATCATCCCCAAACATCTACAAAATATCATCGTTTTATTTATTGGACTCTTTAGCATATTTATTCTCATCTGTCGGATTTCGATCCGATGATCCACATCCCTCTCTTTTCACCGACATGCTATATATAGCCCCAACCCTAAATCCTAGGGATCCGTCCCATCCATCCCATCGCCGCCGCCGCAATCTTCTTTCTCCTTGTTTTTAGCGCTGAGCCAGCCAGCCACTTTCTCCTTGATCCAAATCCCCCTCCCCTCACGATCCAGCCCCATGCTTACACCGCCGCAGCCCGCAACCAGCCCGTCTGGGTCGATCTAGGCCCGAGGTGCCAGTGTTGCGCCGCCACCGTTCGCCATCCTCCTGCCCCGAGCGGGATCGAGGAGATGAGCTCCAGATCGAGCTCTTGGAGCCGCCCGACCCCGCCCTCATCAGCGGCCTTGCTGGAGCCGCCACCGAAGGACACCCAGGCCGGACCCCGCCGCCCTGTTCCTCTCCTCCTCCCTCTGATTCTCCCTCGTCTTCCTCTCTCACACCCCTCTCTCCTGCAGGAGCTCCGCCATGGCCGCCCCTTGGTGCTTCGTGCAGCGCCTGACCTGCTCCTTCCGGTGGCCTAGGCCTCGCGCGCCGCGCCAGCGCAGCAGCGCCAAGTCGCCCTGTTCGCGCCGCCATGTCACCCGCGTCGCGCCAAGGCCCTCTTCGCCCGGATCCCGCGTCGCCAGCAGCAAGCTCCGCCGCTCCGACGTCTGCTTCCCCTGCATCGAGAAGTTCTTGTTCGAGGAGGGTCTGGTCGCGCCTGGCTCCGCGCCCCTCCATCCCCTGCGCCTCCATCTCTTCCTCGCCGCCGAACTCCTGCTTCAAGCCGCGCCGGCGCCCCACTCGTTCTGCTCGGGAACAAGCACGCCCCAGCGCCTCTGCTTCGATCCAGGGAGCGCCCGCCTCGTCCTGCCAGCGCCAAGACCTAGCGCGCGCCTGGGCTGCCTCTCCTCCAGCCGCGCGCGAAGCCCAGCCCAGCCGTGCCAGGCTCCAGCAGGCCCAGCGCCAGCCTCTCCTCCCTACTGGGCCGCCAGCCAGCTCCGGTGGCCCATCTCCCACCAGCCTGCCTCCTCCTCCTTCACGGGCCGCAGCCCAGGGGTGAGCCGACCCCCAGCGCCCCCTCCTCTTGTTTTTTTTTACTCTTGTTGGGCTGCCCAGTGCACTGTTCAGATTCGGCCCGATTCATGTTTTTTCCTGCAGAACGATTTGTCCAATTATTCCAGGGATTGCCAGTTTTGCAGATTAGACCCTCATGTTCATGCATTTAATAACTCAAGAACCGTGCATCGGATTAAAATGTTTCATATATGAAACTTGCTCAGAATTTTGTGTAGATTAATAATATCCAACTTTCATCTATATTTAAAATATTAAAAATGTTGTTTGCATTAATTTGCTCCTATGCCATGCTAAAATGCTTTATTTCATAACTAAATAACCGTAACTCCAATTTTAATAAACTTTATATGTAAATGGGGTAGAATTTTGCCTAGTTTATCATGGTGACCTTTATTTGCATTTAAAACAACTCTAAAATTGTGTTTAGGGCAGAACAGGTCCTAATCTAAAATATGCATATGGGGAGTTTCCGGAATTGTTGTTCGTTGCTTCCGGCCTCATTTAAACTTGACTAGATAGGTAGTTTTACTTTGCTTCACCCTCTTGCCATGTTAACCAACATTTAATATTGTTGAGTACATAAACGAGATCAAACTAAATAACTTGTTGTGGTGTTTCGTCAATATGCAACTCGTTGCATATTGATCTCCACTTAATTTGTAGAACTGCTTGTGCACTTTGCCATGCCATGCTTCATTAAACCGGACATGCATCATACTCGTTTGTGCATCATGCCATGTTGATGTGTTGGTTATTTACTATGTTGTGTGCTCCTTTTCCGGTGATTGCTTCTTCGGGTTGGTTCCGATAACGTCGCGTTTGTGAGGATCCGTTCAACTACGTCCGTTTGTCTTCTTCATGGACTCTTTCTTCTTCCTTGCGGGATTTCAGGCAAGATGATCATACCCTCGAAATCACTACTATCTTTGCTATGCTAGTTTGCTCGCTCTTTTGCTACGCCATTGCTACGATGCCTACCACTTGCTTGTCAACCACCCAAATTGCCATGTTCAGCCTCTAACCCACCAATGTCCTAGCAAACCGTTGTTTGGCTATGTTACCGCTTTGCTCAGCCCCTCTTATAGCGTTGTTAGTTGCAGGTGAAGATTGAAGTTTGCTCCTTGTTGGAACATGGAGATGTTGTTCCTTGTTGGAACATGTTTACTTGTTGGGATATCACAATATATCTTACTTAATTAATGCATCTATATACTTGGTAAAGGGTGGAAGGCTCGGCCTTATGCCTGGTGTTTTGTTCCACTCTTGCCGCCCTAGTTTTCCGTCATATCGGTGTTATGTTCCCGGATTTTGCGTCCCTTACGCGGTTGGGCTATTATGGGAACCCCTTGACAGTTCGCCTTAAGTAAAGCTCCTCCAGCAATGCCCAACATTGGTTTTACCATTCGCCACCTAGCCTCTTTTTCCCTTGGGTTTCGCGGACTCAAGGGTCATCATTATTTTACCCCCCCCGGGCCAGTGCTCCTCTGAGTGTTGGTCCAACCTGTCAGCTGCCGGTGGCCACCAGGGGCAACTCTGGGTTGGCCTACCCGCACCTAAGACAATCTGAGTGTGCCCTGAGAAAGAGATATGTGCAGCTCCTATCGGGATTTGTCGGCACATTCGGGCGGTGTTGCTGGTTTAGTTTTACCCTGTCGAAATGTCTTGTTGTACCGGGATACCGAGTCTGATCGGAATGTCTCGGGTGGAGGTCTATTCCTTCGTTGACCGTGAGAGCTTGTGATGGGCTAAGTTGGGACACCCCTGCGGGGATTTGAACTTTCGAAAGCCGTGCCCGCGGTTATGGGCAGATGGGAATTTGTTAACATCCGGTTGTAGAAAACCCGAAGTTGACCTTAATTAAAATACATCAACCGCGTGTGTAACCGTGATGGTCTCTTTCCGGCGGAGTCCGGGAAGTGAACACGGTGTTGGAGTTATGCTTGACGTAGGTTGCTATAGGATCACTTCTTGATCATACTTTTATCGACCGTGCTTTGCCTTCTCTTCTCGCTCTCATTTGCGTATGTTAGCCACCATATATGCTAGTCGCTTGCTGCAGCTCCACCTCATTACTCCATCCTTCCTATAAGCTTAAATAGTCTTGATCTCACGGGTGTGAGATTGCTGAGTCCCCGTGGCTCACAGATACTTCCAAAAACCAGCTTGCAGGTGCCGTTGAGTCCGTGCAGATGACGCAACCAAGCTCAGGAGGAGCTCGATGAAGATCTTGCCCTTTGTATTGTTTCCGTTCTAGTTGATCAGTAGTGGAGCCCAGTTGGGGTCGATCGGGGACCTTTGTCGCATTTGGGGTTCTTCTTTTATTTTGGTTCCGTAGTCGGACCTTGATTGTATCTGGATGATGTAATGCTTTATTCATGTAATTGTGTGAAGTGGCGATTGTAAGCCAACTATGTATCTCTTTCCCTTATGTATTACATGGGTTGTGTGAAGATTACCTCACTTGCGACATTGCTTTCAATGCGGTTATGCCTCTAAGTCGTGCTTCGACACGTGAGAGATATAGCCGCATCGAGGGCGTTACAAGTTGGTAATC
Source organism: Triticum dicoccoides (assembly GCF_002162155.2). Classification (NCBI taxonomy): domain Eukaryota; kingdom Viridiplantae; phylum Streptophyta; class Magnoliopsida; order Poales; family Poaceae; genus Triticum; species Triticum dicoccoides. Next base: position 448,483,182 of record NC_041392.1, on the reverse strand, counting down.
AGAGCCTTCCCCGACCTTAGGAGCCCCATTGCTTGATCGTTTTTAGCGGCCGAGTTGTGTCTAGAAAAATGTTTTGAGTCATTTAGGAATTATATATCGGAGAGTTTAGGAATTCTTTTTACTCCTCAGTCCCTTCGTCACTCTTGCGAGGCATCCTGACATAGAGTTTTGACTTTTCTCTTCTCAAATTTCACTAAAATTTTTTAGGATCACGCAGGTATCTTGGAATCGTTCCGATGGTTTTATGATGAGATCATTGTCTTGGTGCCTCCTGTCAGGGGTTTTGTGGAAGTGTCCCGGGGAGTTGAGCTCTGAGGTGTTGTCATCATAATCTTATCGTTGCAATTCTGGAATACCTGAGTTTAGTACGCCGACATCGAAAATCTCTTTTATGCAGTTTGTTGGTGAGATAACCCCGATAACCCAGTACTGAGGTGAGTACGGGAGTATCGCCATAACTTGTATAACGGATGATTTTTGAAGGTTGAGGTAGATGATTTCCGAAGGTTTCTTGGTTATGTGTTGAAGGATGGATACAGCTGGATGTAGGATTTGCTAGTTTGGGTGAGATATTATGCTTCCCCTGTATCCCCAACACCTGATTGCATAACCGGAAAATTTCGGGAGTTTCATAGGTGGGAATTCAAGTAGCTCTTAGGATATCTTTTCGACAGATGTATGATATGAAATTGGGGTTCGACGTCTAGTGGTCCGCCTTTCCAAGGTCGTTTTTACAGTGGTCTCGTTGTGTCTTAAAGAGTCCTTGGCTATGCCGACTCGGGGACGCTTCGTATGTCATGTGCACTGCCTTGTACATGATGGTGCTGTACGATCGAGCCCGTGTAGGCCCCACCACGAAAACTTCGGACGAAATCTCTATCATATGTTTGTTCTGGCTTATTTTGCAAGCCAATCCTTTGTTTTGTTTTGAGTTGTGGTATTCGAGTTGCTTCGAAGTCAAATGTTGATTCCATACCTTTCCGAAATGGTGTTCTCATACTCCGATGTGAATACCAATCCTTCTCGACAATCGAGATTGTCTTGTCAATCCTTTTCAACCAGCGTCTTTCTCTTCAAGTGGATCCGATCATTTCAACATTCGCAAGATCACCTCTCAGTTCTCTCAACGGTGTTTGTTTCATCCGTCCCAAGTTGTTTTTGTTTTCCCGCCCTCCCACCCCTTTTTCTTCAAGGACTCAGATTTCTTAATCGAGTATCCATTTTATTGATGGGAAGTTTCTCTATTCTTTTCCGTCAATGTTCTTATCCGGTGATTCTCATGAAGATTCTAATGGAGCTTCAAGTTCGTCATTCCTCATTCCTTTCTCTTCTCCGGTGGATTCAAGTCAAGATTTGTCGATTATATCCCCTTTTTCTCGTCTCAAATACCTTATCTTGACGGTGCTCCTCATATTTATTCACTTCCCGCTATTCAATTGTTCCGGAGTGCTCAAGATATCTCGAAGATTCGTGTTTCCACTCTGCATTCGTTCAAGCTCTTTCGAGATTGGTATCTCATTCAAGCCATTTAACTCAACCGGTGCAATCTCTCTTTTAAATCGTTCAACAGTGTTTTCTTTTGAGTGGGCCCTAACCCAGAGGTCTTTTCCCAGGATCTTGTTGCTTCCGCAGACTCTTGTGCCTTCGAGCATTTGTATTCGAGCCTTCGAGGCCCCTGGCTTGTAATATAAAGCTTGTATTATTTTATTTGTGTCTAGAGTCGTGTTGTGATATCTTCCCGTGAGTCCTTGATCTTGGTCGTACACATTTGCGTGTATGATTAGTGTACGGTCAAATTGGGGGCGTCACATATCAAACACCAATGATATACAATTTATGTCGGTTTATATCACAGTCAAAATATGGAGAATCTCAAGCCAACTCCTCGAGTCGCCTTGAGACTCGGGGGCTACAATGATATGACTCAGCAAATGTTGCCGGTTTTCAGTTAATTCAAGAACCCCAGGATGTTGGAGGGAAAGATAACCTGGTCTCGGAGGCTACTACCATATTGATGGAAGTTTAAAGGCTATCAGAAAATTTCCTGTTCAAAATGAAGAATGCCAGTTTAAGGGAAATCCCATCTCCCACACAGCGCTGAAGCCCTAGTATCTGGTTCAAATCTGGTTTAAGAGGAAACTATCTCTTGCAAAGCTCTGACGCTCTTAATATCCGGTTCAAAAATCCCGGTTCAAGAAGAATTTATCTCTTGCAAAAAGTTAAAGGTTGCCGAAGAGGGCCTGTTGCCATGATGCGCGGTTCAAACATGGGTATCCTGCCTTATTGGCTTATCATATTATTGATCACACGGGGGCTTTGTTTACAAAGCGGAGTTCTGTTTACCCATTGATCCGGCCTATAAAGCCATATATAAAAAATCACTTGGGGGCTTGGTCGTATTCGAACCATAGCTACACCTCTTGATCGACTTAAGGCCACTAGGGAAATCACTTGGGGGCTTGGTCGTATTCGAACCATAGCTACACCTCTTGATCGGCGTAAGACCACCAGGGAAATCACTTGGGCGCCAAAGAGAGTGTTGCAAAAGCACAACTCAAACATAGGCACCCACTGAGCACAACTCAAAATATTGCTCGGGGGCTCTTTGCTTCTCAAAGAACAAAGAGTCTACACCCTTGTAATAGGCTATCAAGCAAGGCTTGGAATCCAGAATTCACCTAAAACCCCGTGTTATCCTGCCTCTTTAAGTAAGCCACTCCGTCCAGGTAATCCTGGTATGACCCGCCGAACGTTTGAGAAGTCAAACTCATAGACCCTGAACTTGTCAAAGTTAAAACGACGATTGGTTAATGTGAGGTCCATCTTAAAAGGCTTTGTAAAATGGTTTAACTCAGTGGCCTGGCAGCCCATGAAAAGCCTCGATTTTGGGCCTAGCAGCCCATGAAAAGCCTCGCATATTCTTTTTATACTTTTATTTGCCAAGTTTTTTCTCCTTTGATGAGGTTTATAATATCTTATGATAAACCGATGTTTATTGACCCGGCTCGACTTTCAACTACAAGTTGCCAGTATTATATATGGATAATCCAGTGTTTATTACAACCCGGTACGATTTTACTATAAACCGGCAAGACATGGGAGGAGTTATCAGTACTCAAAATTTGGGTTATCACCCTTACTACAAAAAGTTGGTAAACCAACGATGTGATTCAATGTCACAGGTATGATATATTTCATATGTGATTATTCTTAAGTGCAGCCTTGGTTATAAACCCGGGCTATATGTTGGGCATTATGACCCGTCCGGCGGTAAACCGCTAGGACACTTTAAACTTGTTGTATGCAGAAACAGGTTGAATACAGCATGATTATAAATCACCGGCGTTTATTAACCCGGCCTGGTTTTCGACTATAAGTTGCCAATATCATGATAAATTATCCAGTGTTTATTAACCTGGACTGGCTTGGGATTATAAGTCGTGAGTATATATTTGGATTGCGCCATTGGAATCATGCGCTCATAAATCATTGGATTATATTATTCAAATCTTCAAATAGCCAACATGGTTGGATTATATTATGGTTATCAGTAACCAGTGTTATGATTAAGGTTTTCAAAGTCGCTTTAGTGCAATGGCTATTATATTATCAATGGATATGATTTATTGAAGGAATAGTCCCGAGTCGCTGCAGGCTTACGACCCGGCACTTGGGGGCTACATTATTCAAGTTGAGATTACAACAAATATGCAAGTCTCATGTCGCTACAAGCATGCACCATGACACTTGGGGGCTAATGCAAAGTCATTTTTTGCACACCTTATTGAAGACCCGACTCATCACATTGTAATGAGCCGGCCCTTGGGCGCTACCAATTGCTCCTGTCAACAATTCAAGGTACACAAGTCTTAAAACCATTATATTAAAAAGGTCTACTACTCAGTTGGTAGAGTACAAAGCTCTTAACCTTGTGGACGTGGGTTCAAGCCCCATGGTGGAGATTAAATCACATGATGTTATTATCAATGAACTATATACAAAAGTCCCTGCTCATTATTGCATAATGACCCGGCCCTTGGGGGCTGCACTGGTTGAAGTTTTTTGAGCATCAGGCAATTACAAGTCCCAGGTTGCTGCAAGCATGACAACCCAGCACTTGGGGGCTACATAATATGGAGTATTCAATTTTTACTAGTGACTGGGATGAACAACATGGATTTCTTCAAAAGTGGCAGTATTTATATTGAAACAAGTCTTAAGCTGTCACTTTGTTCTACTCAAGACTTGGGGCTATAGGTAATATGGATATAAGGGAGAAAAATCTTCAAATTCTCAGTTCTGAGAAAACCAGATTGACCCGGTGTCTGCAACAATTATGACCTGGCGTCGGTAACAATTATGACTCGGTGCCATCAATATTTACAAGCTGGCAATTTTGGTAATATTAAACCGGCAAGTTCTACATTTTCAAACCGGTTGAATATCAGATGAGTATTTCAAGACCAATATTTCTTAAACCGGCGCTTTGGAAGCCGACTCAAGTGGATTGTTCTTCACAATATTTCTCTGTGAGGAACCAATGTGAGAAAATTTAGTATGAAGCTAGCTTATTGACCCGGATTTTCTAGAAGAAGGAAATGAAAAGGAATTAAGGATGATCAGGTGCTGGTTTACAAGAATTCTTAACCCGGAATATAATCTGTCAAATTTGTTCTTGTGTTTGTTTTACAGGATCAGTTTAACATGGATAAATCCAAATTAAACTGGGGGCTAATGTCGGGGATATACCCCGCGGTATGACCCGACCGAAAATATGACCCGACCGGACTTGGCGGTTAATTAAGACCCGGTTGACACTTGGCGATTCACTGGCGACCCGCCCTGACCAGACGGTTTACAAGCAACCTGCCTAAACATTATGACTCACTGGTAACCTAGCGGGCGGGACAGACGGATGACAAAGCCCAAGGCCTAGAAGGCCGGTTTATATTAATGGTGGGCCGGTTTAAGAGGAAAGGCGTGAAGAATATTTACCTTAAAAGGAGTTAAGACCCGGACTTGTATCCGGTTTGTATTAGAAGGTAGACTAGTCCTAATCCTAATATGACTCCACATGTAACCCGCCCCTTCAACTTATATAAGGAGGGGCAGGGCTCCCCAAAGAGGGACAAGCAATAAGCAACAAGAAACAATCTCTAGGGCTAGACACAAAGGGGGAGTCGGCTTATGCGGCGACTCTCTCATGAGCATAATGAGGTCTAGCCACAAACATCATGTAGGGCTATTCCGGATGATGTTTCCCGGGGCCCGAAGCTGTCTAAATCCTTGTCTTTTGTTGCGTCTCTCGATTCCGCTCAACCCCTCTCAAGCTACTACAAAGATGCGTTGGCCTCACGACTAAGTCCTCACACTAGGACATCTGCCGTGACAATTCCACGACAAAGGTGAACAAATGTATATGTGATATACATGTTATTGATGTGTACCTTACCAGAGCTCGCAGTAGCACTTGGGTATTTGATACTGGTTCTGTTGCTAATATTTGCAACTCGAAACAGGGACTATGGATTAAGCAAAGACTGGCTAAGGACGAGGTGACGATGCGCGTGGGAAATGGTTCCAAAGTCGATGTGATTGCCGTCGGCACACTACCTCTACATCTACCTTTGGGATTAGTTTTAGACCTAAATAATTGTTATTTGGTGCCAACGTTAAGCATGGACATTATATCTGGATCTTGTTTGATGCGAGACGGTTATTCATTTAAATATGATAATAATGGTTGTTCTATTTATATAAGTAATATCTTTTATGGTCATGCACCCTTGAAGAGTGGTCTATTTTTGTTGAATCTCGATACTAGTGATACACATATTCATAATGTTGAAGCCAAAAGATGCAGAGTTGATAATGATAGTGCAACTTAATTGTGGCACTCCACCCCCGTCCGATCACGAGGCCTCTGTGCTCTTCCGTGCTTCCACGACCTGGACCATCGGCAATGGCAACACCTACAAGTTCTGGCAGGACCACTGGCTCAATGGGCGCTCCATCCCTGAGATTGCACCTACACTTTCTGCCCTCATCCCGAGGCGCCGCCGAAACCAACGCCTTGTCTGCGATGCTCTCAACAACAGGGGTTGGATCGCCGACATCCACAACATCTTACACCCCTGTGCGGTCATTGAATATGTCGAGCTTTGGAGGCTTCTCCAAACTATCCAGCTCTCCAACGAACCCGACACGCTCTCCTGGAAATGGACGGCCGATGGGAACTACTCCGCGAGATCAACCTACCACGCGCTGTTCATTGGCGCCACCACCGAACCATTCTGGCACCCCATCTGGAAGACTTGGGTTCCTTCCAATGCGAAGATTTTCCTCTGGCTTGCCTCTCTCAATAGATGCTGGACCGCTGACCGGAGAGCACGCCACAATCTTCCTCATGACCCCATTTGCAAGCTGTGCAGCCAAGACAACGAGACTCTGCACCACCTTCTCGTCGGCTGCGTCTTCTCGCGCATCATTTGGCATGAAATCATGGCATGGTGCCGCATACCCGTCCTTCCCCCTGATGGAACTTCCGGCTTCTTCGACCGGTGGATGGCAACGACAGCCAGCGTGCTAGCGTGCCTCCGCAAAGGGATCAACTCCATCATCATCCTCACCTCTTGGGCACTTTGGAAGCATCGCAACGCAGCTCTCTTCGACAATGCTGCTCCCTCCTACAACAAGCTTGTCGAGGACATAAAACAGGAGGCGGAACTCTGGGCAAGAGCCGGCGCCAAAGGGCTCGATAGGATCATTCATGTAACATAAGATGTAAACTTTGAGGCTGAGCATCCTCCCTCTCTCGCTACTCAACTAGCACCTAGGCCCGCCATCTCATGTGTACGAGGCCCAAGATGCTCACCCCTTTACCCTCCACCAACCTATCAATGGAATGATACGCATCTTGCATATTCGGGAAAAAAAATTATGGCACTGTCGTTTGGGTCATATTGGTATAAAGCGCATGAAGTAACTCCATACTGATGGACTTTTGGAATCACTTGATTATGAATCACTTGGTACTTGCGAACCAGCCTTATGGGCAAGATGACTAAAACGCCGTTCTCCGGAACTATGGAGCGAGCAACAGATTTGTTGAAAATCATACATACTGATGTATGTGGTCCGATGAATATTGAGGCTCACGGCGGGTATCGTTATTTTCTCACCTTCACAGATTATTTGAGCAGATATGGGTATATCTACTTAATGAAACATAAGTCTAAAACATTTGAAAAGTTCAAAGAATTTTAGAGTCAAGTGGAAAATCATCGTAGCAAGAAAATAAAGCTTCTACGATCTGATCGTGGAGGAGGATATTTGAGTTACGAGTTTGGTCTACATTTGAAACAATGTGGAATAGTTTCACAACTCACGCCACCCGGAACACCACAGCGTAATGGTGTGTCTGAACGTCGTAATCGTACTTTACTAGATATGGTGCGATCTATGATGTCTCTTACTGATTTACCGCTATCGTTTTGGGGCTATGCTTTAGAGACGACTGCATTCACGTTAAATAGGGCACCATCAAAATCCGTTGAGACGACACCTTATGAACTATGGTTTGGCAATAAACCAAAGTTGTCGTTTCTTAAAGTTTGGGGTTACGATGCTTATGTGAAAAAGCTTCAACCTAATAAGCTTGAACCCAAATCAGAGAAATGTGTCTTCATAGGATACCCAAAGGAAACTGTTGGGTACACCTTCTATCACAGATCCGAAGGCAAGACATCCGTTGCTAAGAATGGATCCTTTCTAGAGAAGGAGTTTCTCTCGAAAGAAGTGAGTGGGAGGAAAGTAGAACTTGATGAGGTAACTGTACCTGCTCCCTTATTGGAAAGTAGTTCATCACAGGAACTGGTTCCTGTGACACCTACACCAATTAGTGAGGAAACCAATGATGATGATCATGAAACTTCATATCAAGTTACAAACGAACCTCGTAGGTCAACCAGAGCAAGATCTGCACCAGAGTGGTAAGGTAGTCCTGTTCTGGAGGTCATGTTACTTGACCATGACGAACCTACGAACTATGAGGAAGCGATGATGAGCCCATATTCCGCAAAATGGCTTGAGGCCATGAAATCTGAGATGGGATCCATGTATGAGAATAAAGTGTGGACTTTGGTTGACTTGCCCGATGATCGGCAGGCCATCAAAAATAAATGGATCTTCAAGAAGAAGACAGACGCTGATGATAATGTTACTGTCTACAAAGCTTGACTTGTTGCAAAAGGTTTTCGACAAGTTCAATGAGTTGAATACGATGAGACCTTCTCACCAGTTGCGATGCTTAAGTCCATCCGAATCATGTTAGCTATTAGCGCATTTTATGATTATGAAATTTGGCAAATGGCTGTAAAGACTGCATTCCTGAATGGATTTCTGGAAGAAGAGTTGTATATGATGCAACCTGAAGGTTTTATCGATCCAAAAGGTGCTAACAAAGTGTGCAAGCTCCAGCGATCCATTTATGGACTGGTGCAAGCCTCTCGGAGTTGGAATAAACGTTTTGATAGTGTGATCAAAGCATATGGTTTTATAGAGACTTTTGGAGAAGCCTGTATTTACAAGAAAGTGAGTGGGAGCTCTATAGCATTTCTAATATTATATGTGGATGACATATTGTTGATTGGAAATGATATAGAATTTCTGGATAGCATAAAAGGATACTTGAATAAGAGTTTTTCAATAAAAGACCTTGGTGAAGCTGCTTACATATTGGGCATCAAGATCTATAGAGATAGATCAAGACGCTTAATTGGACTTTCACAAAGCAAATACCTTGACAAAGTTTTGAAGAAGTTCAAAATGGATCAGGCAAAGAAAGGGTTCTTGCCTATGTTACAAGGTGTGAAGTTGAGTAATACTCAATGCCCGACCACTGCAGAAGATAGAGAGAAAATGAAAGATGTTCCCTATGCTTCAGCCATAGGCTCTATCATGTATGCAATGTTGTGTACCAGACCTGATGTGTGCCTTGCTATTAGTTTAGCAGGGAGGTACCAAAGTAATCCAGGAGTGGATCACTAGACAGCGGTCAAGAACATCCTGAAATACCTGAAAAGGACTAAGGATATGTTTCTCGTTTATGGAGGTGACAAAGAGCTCATCGTAAATGGCTACGTTGATGCAAGCTTCGACACTGATCCAGACGATTCTAAATCGCAAACCGGATACGTGTTTATATTAAACGGTGGAGCTGTCAGTTGGAGTAGTTCTAAACAGAGCGTCGTGGCGGGATCTACATGTGAAGCGGAGTACATTGCTGCTTCGGAAGCAGCGAATGAAGGAGTCTAGATGAAGGAGTTCATATCCGATCTAGGTGTCATACCTAGTGCATCGGGTCCAATGAAAATCTTTTGTGACAATACTGGTGCAATTGCCTTGGCAAAGGAATCCAGATATCACAAGAGAACCAAGCACATCAAGAGACGCTTCAACTCCATCCGAGATCAAGTCTAGGTGGGAGACATAGAGATTTGCAAGATACATACAGATCTGAATGTTGCAGACCCGTTGACTAAGCCTCTTCCACGAGAAAAACATGATCAGCACCAAGGCTCCATGGGTGTTAGAATCATTATTGTGTAATCTAGATTATTGACTCTAGTGCAAGTGGGAGACCGAAGGAAATATGCCCTAGAGGCAATAATAAAGTTATTATTTATTTCCTTATATCATGATAAATGTTTAATAATGAGTGTCACTAGTATGCCTCTACTTGACTAGCTCATTTATCAAAGATGGTTATGTTTCCTAGCCATAGACATGAGTTGTCATTTGATTAACGGGATCACATCATTAGGAGAATGATGTGATTGACCTGACCCATTCCGTTAGCTTAGCACTTGATCGTTTAGTATGTTGCTATTGCTTTCTTCATGACTTATACATGTTCCTATGACTATGAGATTATGCAACTACCGTTTACCGGAGGAACACTTTGTGTGCTACCAAACGTCACAACATAAGTGGGTGATTATAAAGGTGCTCTACAGGTGTCTCCGAAGGTACTTGTTGAGTTGGCGTATTTCGAGATTAGGATTTTTCACTCCGATTGTCGGAGAGGTATCTCTGGGCCCACTCGGTAATGCACATCACTATAAGCCTTGCAAGCATTGTAACTAATGAGTTAGTTGCGGGATGATGTATTACGGAATGAGTAAAGAGACTTGCCGGTTGATACGTCTCCAACGTATCTATAATTTTTGATTGTTCCATGCTATTATATTTTCTGTTTTGGATGTTTATGGGCTTTATTATACACTTTTATATTATTTTTGGGACTAACCTATTAACCGGAGGCCCAACCCAAATTGTCGTTTTCTTGCCTATTTCAGTGTTTCGAAGAAAAGGAATATCAAACGGAGTCCAAACAGAATGAAACCTTTGGGAGAGTTATTTTTGGAATGGAAGCAATCCAGGAGACTTGGAGTAGACGTCAAGGAAGCTTCGAGGTGGCCACGAGGCAGGGAGGCGCGCTTAAGGATTTGAGAACACTTGATGTATGTCTTGCACGTGCTTATCTGTGGTGACAATGGGATATCATGTGATCCACTTGATGTATGTTTGGTGATCAACTTGCAAGTTCCGTGACCTCGTGAACTTATGCATAGGGGTTGGCACACGTTTTTGTCTTGACTCTCTGGTAGAAACTTTGGGGCACTCTTTGAAGTTCTTTGTGTTGGTTGAATAGATGAATTTGAGATTGTGTGATGCATATCGTATAATCATACCCACGGATACTTGAGGTGATATTGGAGTATCTAGGTGACATTAGGGTTTTGGTTGATTTGTGTCTTAATGTGTTATTCTAGTACGAACTCTATGATAGATTGAACGGCAGGAATAGATTCGTGTTATTTTACTACGGACTCTTGAATAGATCGATCAGAAAGGATAACTTTGAGGTGGTTTCGTACCCTACCATAATCTCTTCGTTTGTTCTTCGCTATTAGTGACTCTGGAGTGACTCTCTGTTGCATGTTGAGGGACGGTTATATGATCCAATTATGTTATTATTGTTGAGAGAACTTGCACTAGTGAAAGTATGAACCCTAGGCCTTGTTTCCTAGTATTGCAATACCGTTTGTGCTCACTTTTATCATTAGTTACCTTGCTATTTTTATATTTTCAGATTACAAAAACCATTATCTACTATCCATATTGCACTTGTATCACCATCTCTTCGCCGAACTAGTGCACCTATACGATTTACCATTGTATTGGGTGTGTTGGGGACACAAGAGACTCTTTGTTATTTGGTTGCAGGGTTGCTTGAGAGAGACCATCTTCATCCTACTCCTCCCACGGATTGATAAACCTTAGGTCATCCACTTGAGGGAAATTTGCTACTGTCCTACAAACCTCTGCACTTGGAGGCCCAACAACGTCTACAAGAAGAAGGTTGTGTAGTAGACATCAAGCTCTTTTCTGGCACCGTTGCCGGGGAGGTTAGCGCTTGAAGGTATATCTTTAGATCTTGCAATCGAATCTTTTAGTTTCTTGTTTTATCACTAGTTTAGTTTATAAAATAAAACTACAAAAAATGGAACTAAGTTTGCCTCATACGCTTCATCTTTTTAATATCTTTTGTCAGAATGATGGAAAGGAAAATTGTGCCAAAATATCATAAGAAGAATGTGTTAAAATGTTTCGCACTAAATCTTTGGATGATGAGCATGATTGCAATGTTGTTAGTATGAATTCTTTGAATACTCATGATGCTAATGATATGCAAAGCCACAAGCTTGGGGAAGCTATGTTTGATGAAGATGATATTTTTTGTTCTCCCAAATTTTGATGAGCAAATTTATTTTGATGATAGCATGCCTCCTACTTATGATGATTATATTCATGAAAGTGGGTTTGTAAGAGTGTCAACTTTAGGAAGTAATGGTCCCACTATTTTGGAGGATGTTAAATCTTATTGTGATAATTATGAAAGTGGATTTGGAGAGGTCATGACTTTATTTAGTAATGATTCCACTATCTTGGAAGAGGTTTCAATTGATTATGATGAGAACAAAGTTGCTACTTATGATGATCATTCTGATGATACTTATGCTATAAAAAGTAATGGTGATTATATTTATAAAACTTGTCATGATTATGATTACCCCTTTTCTGAACATTACTCTTTTAGTATGGAAACAATTTATAGTATTCCAGTTTCTTATGATACTCCCACTATTCCGAATGAGAAGAATTTTGCTTATGTGGAGAGTAATAAAATTTCTATGCTTGTAGATCATGAAATGAATGCTTTATGTGATAGTTATATTGTTGAATTCATTCATGAAGCTACTTAAATTATTATGAGGGAGGAATATATGCTTGTAAGAATTGCAATAATATCAAGTTTCCTCTCTATGTGCTTAAAGTTTTGAAGTTATGCTTGTTTTGCCTTCCTATGCTAGTTGATTATTGTTCCCATAAGTTGTTTGCTCACAAAATCCCTATGCATAGGAAGTGCGTTAGACTTAAATGTGCTAGCCATATTCTTCATGATGCTCTCTTTATATTTCAATTCTTATCTTTTATGTGAGCATCATTGAAATCATCATGCCTAGCTAGGGGCGTTAGACGTTAGCGCTTGTTGGGAGGCAACCCAATTTTATTTTTGTTCTTTGATTTTTGATCCTGTTTAGTAATAAATAATTCATCTAGACTCTGTTTAGATGTGGTTTTATGCTTTTAATTAGTGTTTGTGCCAAGTAGTACCTTTGGGAAGACTTGGGGAAAGTCTTTGCGATCTTGCTGTAAAAAACAGAAACTTTAGCGCTCACGAGATTTGCTGCCATTTTTAATGGAGAGTTCTGTTTAGTTAATTATAATTGAAGACGATTAATAGATAAATTACTCACGTCCAGCAATTTATTTTAGAATTTTTGGGTTTCCATAAGTATTCGAAACCTACATATTACTATAGACTGTTCTGTTTTTGACAGATTCTGTTTTTCGTGTGTTGTTTGCTTATTTTGATGAATCTATGGCTAGTAATAGAGTTTATGAACCATAAAAAGTTGGAATACAGTAGGTTTAACACAAATATAAATAAAGAATGAGTTCACAATAGTACCTAAGTGGTGATTTATTTTCTTATACTAACGGAGCTTACGAGTTTTCTGTTAAGTTTTGTGTTGTGAAGTTTTCAAGTTTTGGGTAAAGATCCGATGGACTATGGAATAAGGAGTGGCAAGAGCCTATGCTTGGGGATGCCCAAGGAACCCCAAGGTAATACTCAAGGACAACCAAGAGCCTAAGCTTGGGGATGCCCTGGAAGGCATCCCCTCTTTTGTCTTCGTTCATCGGTAACTTTACTTGGAGCTATATTTTTATTCACCACATGACATGTGTTTTGCTTGGAGCATCATTTTATTTTATTTTGTTTTTCTTGCTGTTTGAATAAAATACCAAGATCTGAAATTCTTAAATGTCAGAGACTCTTTGTTATTTGGTTGCAGGGTTTCTTGAGAGAGACCATCTTCATCCTATGTCTCCCATGGATTGATAAACCTTAGGTCATCCACTTGAGCGAAATTTGCTACTGTCCTACAAACCTCTGCACTTGGAGGCCCAACAACGTCTACAAGAAGAAGGTTGTGTAGTAGACATCAAACTCTTTTTTGGCGCCGTTGCCGGGGAGGTTAGCGCTTGAAGGTATATCTTTAGATCTTGCAATCGAATCTTTTAGTTTCTTGTTTTATAACTAGTTTAGTTTATAAAATAAAAATACAAAAAAATATATGGAATTAAGGGTACCTCATATGCTTCATCTTTTTAATATCTATCATGAAAATAAGGATTCCGATAATTGTGCTCAAGTGCTAGAAGAAGATTGCATTAGAATGTTTGGCACTAAATATTTGAATGATGAGCATGATTGCAATGTTGTTAGTATGAATTCCTTGAATATCCATGATGCTAATGATAGGCAAAGCCACAAGCTTGGGGAAGCTATGTTTGATGAAGATGATATTTTTTGTCCCCCAAGTTTTAATGAGAAAATTTATTATGATGAAAGCATGCCTCCTATTTATGATGATTATATTGATCAAAGTGGATTTGGAGAGGTCATGACTTTATCTAGTGATGAATCCACTATTTCGGAAGAGGTTCCAATTGATTATGAGAACAAAGTTGTTATCTATGATGATTATTGTGAAGACTTGTATGCTATTAAGAATAATGTTAACTGTCGTGGAATTGTCACAGCAGATGTCCTAGAGAAAGGACTTAGTCATAGGGCCATCGCAAGTAGGAAGCTTAAAGGGGTTAATCGGGACAAAGGACACGAGAGGTTTTATACTAGTTCGGCCCCTTACGATGAAGGTAAAAGCCTACGTCTAGTTGTGTTGGTATTGCTAGGGTTTCGATCACCAAGAGGCTCAACTCGCCGGCTTGGTTCTCGATCTCTTGTTTCTTACCCTAAGCCGCCACCGGGTCATCCCCTTATATACACGGGTTGACGCCTGGTGGCCTACAGAGTCTCGGACGGCTCATAATCATGTCCGGCTCGGTGACTTCCTTTACAAGTCTTTCCTTACATATGGTGGTTTATAATACCGGGCCTTAAGCCGCCTCCAGGCCTTTGGGCCTTCTATAATATTTAATAAACTATCATCTTGAATGTTTACTGGGCTTCTTGTGTAACCCTCCATTGGGGCTGACCCGGCCCCTCCTGGGCGGGTCATAATTGATAGCTATATCCCCAACATTCGGCCCCAGGTTGACTTTGAACTCCGTTCTTTGTCAATCTTCAATACTTAGACAAAAATCCATCTTCTTATCCTCGTAGAAGTTTTTGTAACCCGCTGTGACGTCATCTTTTGAAAATGCGAAAAACTTTTATGACGTCATCTCCTAACGGATCTTCATCTTTAATGTCTCTCGAGAATCGAGGCGTTTGTGTAGTTGGATAACCATTATTCGGCCATCCCTCGATTTTCGTGCCCGTCTGTTCACATTTTCCTTATAAATAGGCATGCCTCAGATTTCTTCTTTCTTCTCTCTCGCTCCATCTTCTTCCTCTCGCAAACCCCCTGCTGCTCGAGCTTCGCCACCGCCGCGCTTTGCCTTCGTCTCCGTCGACTTTGGCTGCTGCATTAACACGAACCGATCTAGAGAACAACAGCGACCACCGCAGAAGATCCGCGGTTGTAAGTGCCCTCCTTTTCACTTCTCAGATCCGCATTTAGGGTTTTCATATTTCTTCGTGTTCTTCCTAGTTCATCATAGTTATTCATAGTTCTTCCACCGCAAGCTTCTTCTTGATCCAAAAAGACATATATGCTTGTGCGGTAGCGTTTTTGTACCTACTTTTGACGTCCGCAGATCCCTTTCTCTGTTCCAAAGATCTCATCAGAACTTATAGACTCCTCTGCGCTGAACCTTTTAGGTCTAGAATTTTCTTCATTTTGAATAGCCATTTGGTCTAGAATAATACCAAGCAATTAGGAAACTTGTTTGTCTCAACACTTAGCTGAATTTACCTTCTTCAAATATCTGTAGTCATGGCGGCTTACTGTGTCGGCTTACTTTTCCTTATATGACATTAGCCCTTAACTAAGCCGCCATTACTTCCCTGTATTTTCATCATTTAACTGTTAACTTCACCATTGAATCGAACCGACACGTTGCCTTTCTTTTTCAGTTCTTCTTTGCACATCATGCCGTCCAAAGCACCAACCATCTGTAACTGGGTTCCCTCAACCGTAACTGAGGAACGTTTGAAGGAGTTTTTCACCATAGCATTTTTGCCAGGAAAAGACGTCATGTCCTACCGTGCCCCTGACTCAGAAGAAGAATGGCCCAATCCAAGGGCTGGTGAAGTGATTGTTTTTACTGACTATATGAACCGTGGCTTCTCACCGCCCGGCTCAAAGTTCTTCAGAGAGGTCCTCCACTTTTTCAAACTCCACCCTCAAGATATTGGGCCCAATCCCATATCTAACATCCGTAACTTCCAAGTGCTCTATGAGCTGTATCTTCAACAAGAGCCGACCGTGGAGCTGTTTAGAGAATACTTTTATCTGAACCGGCAGAACGAGTGCACCAACGGCCTTAGCTTAGAGCTTGGAGGCATCTCAATTCAACGCCGGCAGGGTGCTGTCTTCCCCCTCATAGTCTTGCCGAGTCATCCAAAAGACTGGAATCAGACTTGGTTTTACTGCCAAGACATTTCTCCAGCAAACGAGAGGCCACTGCCGGGTTATCGCCCCAAACGTCTTGACTCCAAGTTCGCGCTCCCTGACAAGCTCACTGCCGCTGAACGCAGAAAGCTGATACCATCCATCAAAAGGATTAATGCTCTATTAGGGAACGGGTTAACTGGAGTTGATCTAACCCGCTGCTGGATCTCATGGCGGGTCATCCCTCTAAGCCATCGGTCAAAGCTGATGTATGAGTATGGTGGAGGCCCGGATGACTCTCTTCATCACAGCCCCACTCAATTAACAGAAGAAGATATTGTTTCAATGTCAACCCTTCTGGTGAACGGGAAATACGAAGATTGCAGTATTTTCGGGTTAAACCCCTTCTGCAAGCTTAACCCGGTGCCAGAAGTAAGGATATTCTGATCTGTTCACCTTTGTATTTTTCCCAGCCATGTTGTTTAATACTTGCCTGACCTTTTCATCGTGTTTTTACCTGTGTGCAGGCCAACTCTGACTTCTGGAAAGTTAAATATGACCACGAGGCTGCCAAGAAAGTGAGAGCCGCAGCCATAAACGTCAAGAAAATGACCCGGAGGTCAAAAAAGAAGAAGAAGAGCACCGCCGAAGACTGGATGAAGCCTGACGATTCTTCTGAGTCGGAGGTAGCCCTTGACTCCCTTGGCCAATTCTTTAACAATCTTATTAACACTGATCATTACCAGGATGACACTAGGGCCAGTCAGGTCGTGGAAGAAGAGGTAACTATCATTTCCTCCGGCTCAGAGCCCTTGCCAAGACAAAAAATTCGACGAGTGATCCGTAAAGTAAGGTTTTCTAACCCTTTAGCTCACTTGGATCCCAACTTTATTTTGAAAAAGCAGCAACATGAGAGCCGCCGTCAAGCCCAGGCCGAAGACAAACCGGCTGTTGTTCTTCAACAAACTCCTCAGAAGCGCCGGAATGAGGTTTACTTCCTTTGTCCTTAACTCTGTTTAATGAATCCTTTCCCTTGCATTATTTTAACTTCATTTTATCTTTTCAGGAGGTGTCTCACTCGTCTGGCGACTCATCGCAGACTCAATTTCCGGCCTTCAAGACTGCCCCTGGGTAATGAAAAATCCTCCTTTTTTCCGGTTTGTTCAAATTGCATCTTTGTACTGACAGTCCTGCAACATCTCTCTTAGTGGCCAAGCTAAGTCCAAGAAGGCGAAGGCAGCTAAACCGGCGGAACACCCGCCAATCCTTGCATCTGACCCTGCCAAGCCACCTTCTCCTCCATTAACTGACGCTCCAGAAGACGCGCCTATCGATGCAGAATCAAATCCTCCTGAACCGTCGTTTGATGAGACCACTGTGAACCCTTCCGCAACTGGACCATCAAGCTCACCCAACCCGCCATCACCGTCTGCACAAGACGTTCAGATCACCGGGGGCCGTTTTATTGCGCCGGGGAATCCAACCGTGATGGCTCGCCACACGGCGAAACAGGAGGCATTGGAAAGGCAGAACGTGCGCTTTGATATTGCCAATTATGATCATCTAAATGCCAACGATATTTTATCTGGCTATCTCAGCCATGTGCACTCCAGTCGTGATTCTGAGATCGAAATGGTCAAACAGTTGCAGTTGAAATACGAGGTATGTTCTTCCGGATTATCTATATTCCTCCAGCCCCCAAGTCTTCAGATTGTGAGAGAACCGGAATGATCTGTAGACTTTATAATATAGGCCAAGACCGTTACTTTTGAAACTTTTCTTGAATTCAACAAAATAGAACAAAGCTTCACCTGTAGTCCCCAAGGGCCGGTTCCTTTTGATCATAAATGAGCCGGTAATTTTAAATTGATTTGTATCGTATTCAAAGAACTTAATACTCCGGCTTAACCTTGAAAAACTTGCTGAATTGCATACATTAGCCCCCAAGTGTCAAGTGATATTACTTTATAAAGTACTTGGGACTTAAAATATGTCTTTAGAGTCATAAAAATTTGTTTTGACATACATTAGCCCCCAAGTGTCAAGTGGTTTTTTTGTAAAGTACTTGAGACTCGAATCTTGATTGTTGAACTTTTAAGCGAAATCTTGACTCATCTGAATATGTTTTTTTGCAGAACGCCTTATCTGAACTGAACTCGCAATTGACTGATGCGAAGACCCGGCTAACGAGTCAGGAGGCAGAAATTAAATCTGCTAACTCCAAATTGCAAATAAGTCTCTCTGAGACAGAAAATTTAAAGACCAGCTTCATCGCCAAGAAGAAAACCTGGGCAGATGAAAAAATGCTTCTGACGCAACGCGCTGAGAAGGCCGAAGCAGCCCTTGAAGAGGTTTCCACAGAGCTGAATGGTTTAAAAGGCCGGGTGTCTCAAATGGTGGCCGCCATCTTTGGTAAGCCGTCTGTCTTTAATCTGGTGTACTTTTTTGCTGATCTGGAATATAAGCCGCCGGCTGACTTTGTGTATAAAATATGTGCAGGCCCACGAAGCAAGAACCTGAGCCAAGATCCTTTGATTAAACTGAAGGCAGTGTATACTTTAGTAGAACAACTATACATTGGCGCACAACGGGCACTTGCCGCCATCTCTCCTGTCAATCAAGGACCCAACCGGCTCAGCGATGTCTTGAAGAAACTGTCAATCCTGCCCGCCAGATTTCAAGAAGTGAAGCGCTCCTGTGCGTGAGCTGGAGCTTTGACTGCCCTGAGCCGCTCCAAGGCTTGGGTGCCACACTTAGACCCGGCGGACGTGGCCAGAGGCTGTCCCACCGTGAAGGAAGACAAATCTCCCTGTGAGCAGGATGACTTCATGACTTGCGTGCGCGGAGTCCGACCTCAGGCAACTACCCTTGGAGATGACACCAACATCGACAAATACCAGCCGGGTTTTGATGTTGAAAATAAGAAGATGGCGACTCCCTCGTACAAGGTGACAGATTTGATCCCGCCTGTAAGAGAAAATACATTTGCCCTGGAAGTTGACCCGGCCGGCCTGATCAACGAAGAAGCCGAATTTGTCGCCGTGAATGGTTTTGACCAGTCAAAACCCAACTTCCAGCCAACAGAGGGCGGTGAACCGGGAGGGAGGAGTAATAACCATCTTCATTGGCTTATAAAAAGCCTTGTAATAGTTTAGATGTGAAAACACTGAATTCCTTGCCTATGCCATCGTGCATAAAACACTGTGTGTGACTCCGTATTTCCTGATGACAATATATGCATCATATTTGAGATTGTTTCTGCAACACTTTAACTCTGTTCCTATAGATACAAGAGAAAAGACTGGCTTGGCGGCTTAGAACCGAACGGGTTAAAACACCCGGCTTATAGCCAATATGTTTACCATAATAGAAAATAGAAACAGATATAAATAAAGGACAAGGGCTGAAACTAACCCTTTGGTTAATGCAGCAGGCAATTGCGTATAAATAATAGCCAGGCTTGTACCTTTGATCCTTAGACCATCGGCTTGAATAACCCGGGTAATGAAGTTGACAACTCAATCTTTCTGAGAAGTCAATGCCTCTGAATACTTAATGATCATCATACTTTGGTGGCCTTGTTGTCAAATAAACAAGCCGGCAAAGAAGATCATGCTAAATATTTGTAGAATTGAGACAACAAAAAACTAAAAGGCAAATAACAGGTAACAAGTACGATTTAACCTTATATTTAAAGGTTGGTGGCTTCTGATTCGAATACAATCAGTAAACCGGACCAAAGGGGTTAAGCTAAGGTTCGAATACAACCATATAGCCCCCAGTGGCTTTGGCGTTGCGCCGATCAAGAGGGTACCGACAACTATGTTCTCTTTGGTTCGAATACGACCTATGTTTGAACAGGAAGCCCCCAAATGACCTTGAGAGGTTTTTAACGACCCTGATTCAAATACAATCCAAGTCAGACCCAAAAGGGGTTAAGCTATGATTCGGATACGATCAAGAAGCCCCCAAGTGAGTTTGGCCTTGAGTCGATCAAGAGGGTTACGACAGCTATGTTCTCTTTGGTTCGAATACGACCTATGTTTGAATAGGAAGCCCCCAAGTGACCATGATAATTGCAGCTAAATTCGAATACGATCATAAGCCGGACCAAAAAAAGGTTAGACTTGATTCAAATATGATCAGCTCCTTAATAGTCATTTGAAAATAAGAAATAACAAAGATGCATAATCTTTGAAAAGAAAAGAGACTGATGGTCTTACTTTATTGTTTATCATGGTATCTACAATGTTAAAGTATGTACATGATGAGAGCCGGTGGATCAGGTGTAGTATGGCCGAATTTGAGCAATGTTCCACGGCCGGCGGGTCTCCTCCTTCGACTTACATGAGTCTTTGTGCTCTCGAACGTCAATGAGGTAATACGACCCGTTGTTTAAGTTCTTGCTGACCACAAAGGATCCTTCCCAAGGTGGGGATAACTTGTGTGCATCTGACAGATCCTGGATGAGCCGGAGCACCAGGTCGCTTTCCTGAAAAGTCCTGGACTTAACCCGGCGGCTGTGATAACGGCGCAGGTCCTGTTGATAAATTGTTGATCGAGCCGCTGCTAAGTCTCTTTCTTCATCTAACAAGTCGAGTGCATCCTGTCTGACTTGTTCATTATTAGCTTCAACATAAGCCACCACGCGGGGCGAGTCATGACGGATGTCACTAGGCAACACTGCTTCTGCTCCATACACCATGAAAAAAGGTGTGTAACCTGTAGACCTGTTAGGCATGGTGTTGATACTCCACAGCACCGAGGGTAATTCTTCTACCCAACAACCCGGTGTTCGATGTAAGGGAACCATAAGCCGGGGCTTGAGACCTTTTAAAATTTCCTGATTTGCTCTCTCAGCTTGACCATTGGATTGAGGATGAGCTACAGAAGAAACATCAAGCCAGATATGCTCACGATGACAACACTCCTCCATAGCCCCTTGGGATAGATTAGTGCCATTGTCAGTGATAATACTGTGTGGAAAACCAAAGCGTAAGATCACCTTTTTCATAAACTGAACCGCCGTGGCCGCATCACACTTACTCAACGGTTCTGCCTCAACCCACTTTGTGAATTTATCAACTGCCACTAAAAGATGTGTCTTTTTATCCTTAGACCTTTTGAAAGGCCCCACCATGTCAAGCCCCCAGACCGCAAACGGCCAAGTGATTGGAATCATCCGGAGCTCTTGAGCCGGAACATGTGCTCGTCGTGCAATTTTTTTACATCCATCACATCTGCTGACCAGATCCTCTGCATCAGTGTGAGCCATCAACCAGTAAAAACCGCGACGAAAAGCTTTGGCCACCAGAGATTTTGACCCGGCGTGATGACCACAATCGCCTTCATGGATCTCATGAAGTATTTCTTGGCCTTCTTTAGGGGAAACACACCGTTGAAACGCTCCAGAGACGCTGCGATGGTATAGCTCTCCATCAAAAATCGCCATTGACTTAGACCGCCGGGTTATCTGTCGAGCTAGGGTCTCATCCGCTGGCAACTCTCCCCGGGTCATGTAAGCCAAGAACATCACTGTCCAATCTGGGATGACATGAAGAGCCGCCACCAACTGCGCCTCCGGGTCAGGAAGAGCTAAATCTTCTTTTGTGGGCAACTTGACAGACGGGTTATGAAAAACATCCAAAAAGGTATTAGGTGGTACCGGCTTACGCTGAGACCCCAACCGGCTTAAAGCATCAGCCGCTTCGTTCTTCCTACGGTCAATGTGCTCCACCTGATAACCTTTAAAATGCCCCACAACAACATCAACCTCCCGGCGATAAGCCGCCATGAGAGGATCCTTGGAATCCCACTTGCCTGATACGTGTTGAGCCACTAAATCTGAGTCGCCAAGACATCTGACCCGGCTCAAACTCATCTCTTTTGCCACTCGAAGACCATGGAGCAAGGTTCATACTCTGCTGCGTTGTTAGTGCAAGGAAACATCAGCCGTAACACATAACACAATTTGTCACCTTGAGGAGAGGTTAAAACAACTCCAGCCCCCGAGCCTTCCAACTGTCTAGACCCATCAAAATGAATAGTCCAATACATGTTGTCTGGTTTCTCTTCTGGCATCTGCATCTCTGTCCAGTCATTAATGAAGTCAACTAGTGCTTGAGATTTGATCGCAGTACGTGGTACATACTTCAACCCGTGAGACCCAAGCTCAATGGCCCACTTGGCAACTCGTCCAGTGGCTTCTCTGTTTGGAATGATGTCTCCCAAAGGAGCAGAGCTAACCACAGTGATTGGGTGACCCTGAAAATAATGTTTAAGCTTCCGGCTTGCCATGAACACCCCATACACAAGCTTCTTCCAGTGTGGGTATCGTTGCTTGGATTCAATTAACACCTCACTGACGTAGTAAACCGGCCGTTGAACCGGATGTTCCTTGCCAGCCTCCTTGCGCTCCACCATAATAGCCACACTAACAATGCGTGAGTTGGCGGCCACGTATAACAACAGCGGCTCTTTCTCAACTGGAGCAGCCAGGACCGACGGCTCAGCAAGCTGTGTCTTCAGATCTTCAAAAGCAGACTTTGTAGTATCGCTCCAAACAAAATCATTTGTTTTCTTCATCATCTGATACAAAGGCATTGCCTTCTCCCCTAACCGGCTTATGAACCGGCTCAAAGCAGCAACATGGCCTGCCAGCCATTGAACATCATTGATGCATGTTGGTTTGGCCAGGGATGTAATTGCCTTGATTTCTCCGAGTTAGCTTCAATACCTCGGTTGGACACCAAAAAACCCAAGAGCTTGCCCGCTGGGACTCCAAAAACACACTTGGCCGGGTTAAGCATCATTTTGTAGACCCGGAGATTATCGAAGGTCTCTTTCAGGTCTGCGACCAATGTTTCCTCTTTCCTGGATTTTACCACTATATCATCCACATAAGCATGAACATTACGCCCAATCTGATCATGAAGACAGTTCTGTACACACCGTTGGTAAGTCACCTGGGCACTCTTAAGCCCAAAAGGCATAGACACATAGCAGAAAGCTCCAAAAGGAGTGATAAAAGCCGTCTTCTCCTGATCTTTGATAGCCATCTTAATCTAATGATAACTTGAGTAAGCATCCAAGAAACTCACGTGCGCAACCCACCATAGCATCGATGATCTGATCAATACAAGGGAGGGCAAAAGGATCAGCCGGACAAGCCTTGTTCAGATCGGTGTAATCTACACACATACGCCAGGTGCCATTCTTTTTGGGTACAAGCACCGGGTTGGCTAACCACTCGGGGTGAAAGACTTCTACGATGAACTCGGCCGCCAAGAGCCGGGCCACCTATTCTCCAATGGCCTTGCGCCTTTCTTCATTGAACTGTCAGAGAAACTGTTTGACAGGTTTAAACTTTGGATCAATATTGAGAGTGTGCTCAGCGAGTTCCCTCGGGACACCCGGCATGTCTGAAGGTTTCCATGCAAAGATGTCCCGGTTCTCACGGATGAACTCAATGAGCGCGCTTTCCTATTTTGGATCCAAGTTTGCATTGATGATGAACTGCTTGGATGAGTCGCCGGGCACAAAGTCAACCATCTTGGTGTCATCAGCTGATTTGAATTTCAACACCGGCTCATGCTCTGTTGTTGGTTTTTTAATGACATCATGTTCGCTGGGTCAACATGATCCTTGTAAAACTTTAACTCCTCTGTTGCACAAACAGATTCAGCATAGCCAGCATCACCTTCTTCACACTCCAAAGCTATTTTTCGACTCCCATGTACTGTGATGGTGCCCTTATAGCCCGGCATCTTGAGCTGCAAATATAACACGGCCGAGCCATGAACTTGGCATAAGCCGGCCGTCCAAACAGAGCATGATATTGGCTTTTGATCTTCACCACCTCAAAGTTTTTTTCTGCTCTGGAATCATACGCATCCCCAAAAGCTACCTCCAGTTCAATCTTACCCACTGGGTATGCCGACTTGCCAGGAACCACACCATGAAAAACATTGTTGGATTGTTTAAGACTCTTATTAGTCAACCCCATCCGGCGGAACGTCTCACAGTAGAGGATGTTGATGCTGCTGCCTCCATCCATGAGTACCTCAGTGAATTTGTATCCACCAACCTGAGGCGCCACTACCAAAGCCAAGTGACCTGGATTATCGACCCGGGGTGGGTGATCCTCTCTGCTCCACACAAGATACTACTGAACCTCGTAGATCAACCAGAGTGAGATCCGTGCCAGAGTGGTACGGTAATCCTGTTCCGGAAGTCATGCTACTAGATCATGATGAACCTACGAACTATGAAGAAGCGATGGTGAGCCCAGATTCCGCAAAATGGCTTGAAGCCATGAAATCTGAGATGGGATCCATGTATGAGAACAAAGTATGGACTTTGGTTGACTTGCCCAATGATCAGCAAGCAATTGAGAATAAATGGATCTTCAAGAAGAAGACTGACGCTGACGGTAATATTACTGTCTACAAAGCTCGACTTGTCGCAAAAGGTTTTTGGCAAGTTTAAGGGATTGACTACGATGAGACCTTCTCACCCGTTGCTACTCAAGAGAAGAAACCCAAACCTGGACCTAAGCCTGAAACTGAGTGCTTCTACTGCAAGCAGACTGGTCACTGGAAGCGGAACTGCCCCAAGTATTTGGCGGATAAGAAGGATGGAAAGGTGAACAAAGGTATATGCGATATACATGTTATTGATGTGTACCTTACTAATGCTTCACAGTAGCACCTGGGTATTTGATACTGGTTCTGTTGCTAATATTTGCAACTCGAAACAGGGACTACAGATTAAGCGAAGATTGGCTAAGGACGAGGTGACGATGCGCGTGGGAAATGGTTCCAAAGTCGATGTGATCGCAGTCGGCACGCTACCTCTACATCTACCTTCGGGATTAGTATTAGACCTAAATAATTGTTATTTGGTGCCAGCGTTAAGCATAAACATTATATCTGGATCTTGTTTGATGCGAGACGGTTATTCATTTAAATCAGAGAATAATGGTTGTTCTATTTACATGAGTAATATCTTTTATGGTCATGCACCCTTAAAGAGTGGTCTATTCTTATTAAATCTCGATAGTAGTGACACACATATTCATAGTGTTGAAGCCAAAAGATGCAGAGTTGATAATGATAGTGCAACTTATTTGTGGCACTGCCGTTTGGGTCATATCGGTATAAAGCGCATGAAGAAACTCCATACTGATGGGATTTTGGAACCACTTGATTATGAATCACTTGGTACTTGCGAACCGTGCCTTATGGGTAAGATGACAAAAACACCGTTCTCCGATACTATGGAGAGAGCAACAGATTTGTTGGAAATAATACATACAGATGTATGTGGTCCGATGAATGTTGAGGCTCGTGGCGGATATCGTTATTTTCTCACCTTCACAGATGACTTAAGCAGATATGGGTATATCTACTTAATGAAACACAAGTCTGAAACGTTTGAAAAGTTCAAAGAATTTCAGAGTGAAGTTGAAAATCATCGTAACAAGAAAATAAAATTCCTACGATCTGATCGTGGAGGAGAATATTTGAGTTACGAGTTTGGTGTACATTTGAAACAATGTGGAATAGTTTCGCAACTCACGCCACCCGGAACACCACAGCGTAATGGTGTATCCGAACGTCGTAATCGTACTTTACTAGATATGGTGTGATCTATGATGTCTCTTACTGATTTACCGCTATTGTTTTGGGGATACGCTCTAGAGACGGCCGCATTCACGTTAAATAGGGCACCATCAAAATCCGTTGAGACGACGCCTTATGAACTGTGGCTTGGCAAGAAACCAAAGTTGTCGTTTCTGAAAGTTTGGGGCTGCGATGCTTATGTGAAAAAGCTTCAACCTGATAAGCTCGAACCCAAATCGGAGAAATGTGTCTTCATAGGATATCCAAAGGAAACTATTGGATACACCTTCTATCACAGATCCGAAGGCAAGACTTTTGTTGCCAAATTCGGAAACTTTCTGGAGAAGGAGTTTCTCTCGAAAGAAGTGAGTGGGAGGAAAGTAGAACTTGACGAGGTAACTGTACCTACTCCCTTATTGGAAAGTAGTACATCATAGAAACCTGTTTCTGCGACACCTACACCAATTAGTGAGGAAGCTAATGATAATGATCATGAAACTTCAGAACAAGATACTACTGAACCTCGTAGATCAACCAGAGTGAGATCCGCGCCAGAGTGGTATGGTAATCCTGTTCTGGAAGTCATGCTACTAGATCATGATGAACCTACGAACTATGAAGAAGCGATGGTGAGCCCAGATTCCGCAAAATGGCTTGAAGCCATGAAATCTGAGATGGGATCCATGTATGAGAACAAAGTATGGACTTTGGTTGACTTGCCCAATGATCGGCAAGCAATTGAGAATAAATGGATCTTCAAGAAGAAGACTGACGCTGGCGGTAATATTACTGCCTACAAATCTCGACTTGTCGCAAAAGGTTTTCGGCAAGTTCAAGGGATTGACTACGCTGAGACCTTCTCACCCGTAGCGATGCTTAAGTCTGTCCGGATCATGTTAGCAATTGCCGCATTTTATGATTATGAAATTTGGCAGATGGATGTCAAAACTGCATTCCTGAATGGATTTCTAGAAGAAGAGTTGTATATGATGCAACCAGAAGGTTTTGTCGATCCAAAGGGAGCTAACAAAGTGTGCAAGCTCCAGCGATCCATTTATGGACTGGTGCAAGCCTCTCGGAGTTGGAATAAACGCTTTGATAGTGTGATCAAAGCATTTGGTTTTATACAGACTTTTGGAGAAGCCTGTATTTACAAGAAAGTGAGTGGGAGCTCTGTAGCATTTCTGATATTATATGTGGATGACATATTACTAATTGGAAATGATATAGAATTTCTGGATAGCATAAAGGGATACTTGAATAAGAGTTTTTCAATGAAAGACCTCGGTGAAGCTGCTTACATATTAGGCATTAAGATCTATAGAGATAGATCAAGACGCTTAATTGGACTTTCACAAAGCACATACCTTGACAAAGTTTTGAAGAAGTTCAAAATGGATCAAGCAAAGAAAGGGTTCTTGCCTGTGTTACAAGGTGTGAAGTTGAGTAAGACTCAATGCCCGACCACTGCAGAAGATAGAGAGAAAATGAAAGATGTTCCCTATGCTTCAGCCATAGGCTCTATCATGTATGCAATGCTGTGTACCAGACCTGATGTGTGCCTTGCTATAAGTCTAGCAGGGAGGTACCAAAGTAATCCAGGAGTGGATCACTGGACAGCGGTCAAGAACATCCTAAAATACCTGAAAAGGACTAAGGATATGTTTCTCGTTTATGGAGGTGATAAAGAGCTCATCTTAAATGGTTACGTTGATGCGAGCTTTGACACTGATCCGGACGATTCTAAATCGCAAACCGGATACGTGTTTACATTAAACGGTGGAGCTGTCAGTTGGTGCAGTTCTAAACAAAGCGTCGTGGCGGGATCTACGTGTGAAGTGGAATACATAGCTGCTTCGGAAGCAGCAAATGAAGGAGTCTGGATGAAGGAGTTCATATCCGATCTAGGTGTCATACCTAGTGCATTGGGTCCAATGAAAATCTTTTGTGACAATACTGGTGCAATTGCCTTGGCAAAGGAATCCAGATTTCACAAGAGAACCAAGCACATCAAGAGACGCTTCAATTCCATCCGGGATCTAGTCCAGGTGTGAGACATAGAGATTTGCAAGATACATACGGATCTGAATGTAGCAGACCCGTTGACTAAGCCTCTTCCACGAGCAAAACATGATCAGCACCAAGGCTCCATGGGTGTTAGAATCATTCTATGTAATCTAGATTATTGACTCTAGTGCAAGTGGGAGACTGAAGGAAATATGCCCTAGAGGCAATAATGAAGTTATTATTCATTTCCTTATATCATGATAAATGTTTATTATTCATGCTAGAATTGTATTAACCGGAAACATAATACATGTGTGAATACATAGACAAACAGAGTGTCACTAGTATGCCTCTACTTGACTAGCTCGTTAATCAAAGATGGTTATGTTTCCTAACCATGGACAAAGAGTTGTTATTTGATTAATGGGATCACATCATTAGGTGAATGATCTGATTGACATGACCCATTCCATTAGCTTAGCACCCGATCATTTAGTATGTTGCTATTGCTTTCTTCATGACTTATACATGTTCCTATGACTATGAGATTATGCAACTCCCGTTTGCCGGAGGAACACTTTGTGTGCTACCAAACGTCACAACGTAACTGGGTGATTATAAAGGTGCTCTACAGGTGTCTCCAAAGGTACATGTTGGGTTGGCATATTTCGAGATTAGGATTCGTCACTCCGATTGTCGGAGAGGTATCTCTAGGCCCTCTCGGTAATGCACATCACATAAGCCTTGCAAGCATTGCAACTAATGCGTTAGTTGTGAGATGATGTATTATGGAACGAGTAAAGAGACTTGTCGGTAACGAGATTGAACTAGGTATTGAGATACCGATGATTGAATCTCGGGCAAGTAACATACCGATGACAAAGGGAACAACGTATGTTGTTGTGCGGTCTGACCAATAAAAGATCTTCGTAGAATATGTAGGAGCCAATATGAGCATCCAAGTTCCGTTATTGGTTATTGACCGGAGACGTGTCTCGGTCATGTCTACATTGTTCTCGAACCCGTAGGGTCCGCATGCTTAAGGTTTCGATGACAGTTATATTATGAGTTTATGCATTTTGATGTACCGAAGTTTGTTCGGAGTCCCGGATGTGATCACGGACATGACGAGGAGTCTCGAAATGGTCGAGACATAAAGATTGATATATTGGAAGCCTATATTTGGATATCGGAAGTGTTCCGGGTGAAATCAGGATTTTACCGGAGTACCGGGAGGTTACCGGAACCCCCCGGGAGGTATTTGGGCCTTAGTGGGCTTTAGTGGAAGAGAGGAGAGGTGGCCAGGGCTGGGCCGCGCGCCCCTCCCCCTAGTCCGAATAGGATAAGGAGAGGGGGGGGGGCGCCCCCCTTCCTTCTCTCTCTCCTCTTTCCCCCTCCCGAATCCTATTCCAACTAGGAAAGGGGGGAATCCTACTCCCGGTGGGAGTAGGACTCCTCCTGGCGCGCCCTCCTCCTGGCCGGCCGCACCCCCCCTTTGATCCTTTATATACGGGGGCAGGGGGCACCCCTAGACACACAAGTTGATCCACGTGATCATATTCTTAACCGTGTGCGGTGCCCCCTTCCACCATAGTCCTCGATAATATTGTAGCGGTGCTTAGGCGAAGCCCTGCGACGGTAGTACATCAAGATCGTCACCACGCTGTCGTGCTGACGGAACTCTTCCCCGACACTTTGCTGGATCGGAGTCCGGGGATCGTCATCGAGCTGAACGTGTGCTAGAACTCGGAGGTGTCGTAGTTTCGGTGCTTGATCGGTCGGGCCGTGAAGACGTACGACTACATCAACCGCGTTGTGCTAACGCTTCCGCTGTCGGTCTACAAGGGTACATAGATCACACTCTCCCCTCTCATTGATATGCATCACCATGATCTTGTGTGTGCGTAGGATTTTTTTTGAAATTACTACGTTGCCCAACACTGATATCCGGGCTGTTGCTGCTGATGACCTTGGCCGGGTTGTGGATTATATCCTCCTTGGTTACCAAGATGGCCCTGACCGTGAAATCCTACTCCACTTGAACCGGCCCCCGGGCCTTGGAAACTGCCTCCACCTGAACCGCCACCTAGGTTGTGACCTCCATCAAACGTGTTTGAATTTTTAAACGCCTTCATGATCGTACAATCTTTCCACAGGTGGGTGGCTGGCTTCTCCCGGGTGCCGTGCCTTGGACAAGGTTCATTCAATAGTTGCTCAAGGGTGGGACCTGACCCACCCGACTGAGGGGGTTATCTGCCCTTGCACCGTTGATTTCCACCCTGTGCATTGGTGTTAGCAACAAACTCATCATCCTTGCGTTTATTACCTCCTTGATTTGCCGGGTTATGCTGGTGACCCTTGTTGTTGCTGTTCTTCTTTCCCTTCGTTGTCTTTTCTTCGTCAGACACCGGGTCTTTGGTACTATCAGAATCAGCATACTTGACGAGAGCCGCCATCAACTGGACCATGTAGTCACGCTTGAGCCGCCCCAACTTCTGCTTCAGAGGTTCAAAATGGCAATTTTTCTCCAACATCAAAACTGCTGAGGCGGCATCCATCTTATCAAACGAATGTATTATCTCCTTGACCCGGCGCACCCAATGGGTTATAGACTCACCGTCCTCTTTCTTACAATTAGTTAGGTCCACAATCGACATAGGCTTCTTACACGTGTCTTTGAAGTTCTGGATGAACCGGGCCTTTAACTCCGCCCATGAGCCGATAGAATTAGGCGGCAACCCCTTCAACCAAGTACGAGCTGTTCCATCCAACATCATAATGAAATACTTGGCCATTGCTGTGTTGCTGACCTCCAACAACTCCATAGCCATCTCATAACTCTCAATCCAAGCCCTGGGCTGTAAGTCAGCCGTGTAATTAGGCACCTTACGAGGCCCCTTAAAGTCCTTCGGCAGACGCTCATTATGTATGGCCGACACCAAGCAAGGGACGCCTCCGGTTCTTGTGGCCACTCCTGCCTCGACCGAGGTTGCTAGATAAGCCGGAAAAGTTTGATGAGCCGCCTGATCTGATGCCATTTGAACTGCTCGTTCCACCTCTTGATGAATCCTCTCCTGATCCGCCAAGTTAAGGGCTCCGGCCCGCACCGGCTCATGCCTGTGTGGCCGGTTGTGGCGTTGAGCATTGCTTGACATGTCTGCGGACTCCATATGCCTACTGTAGCTCGGGCTCCGGCTTGGGCGAGGAGTTGAGTGGATCCTGTCTCGACTGTAGGAGTACGCATCCTGCTGTGCTAGAGCTGCTTGAAGAAGTTCTCTTACCCTTCGCGTTTCAACCACCGCCGGTGAGTCGCCTTCCATCGGGAGAGCCGCCAAATGAGCCGACGCTGCGATGAGGTTTTCCAAGGGGTTGGAGAAGTGACCCGGCGGTGTTGGTACATAATGAGATGGAGCAGTAATTATACGAGGTGGTTCCATGGCACGCGGCTGAACCGGTGCGCCGGGTGTCATGATCCGGTTTGCCTCCGGCGGGTTGCTTCCCCCAGCTCTGGGTGTATGGAATAGGTTCCTAGGATCAAGCGTCAGAGGTAAACGTGAATGAGTTTTCTGATGTCTCCTTCTCATGACCTTGTTTGACGCGTTAAGATCCACCGAGAGTCGGAATGTCTCCGCTTGAAGCTGTTGAGCACGAACGTCCAAAGCCGCCCGCACTGCCACCATCCTGACTTCCTCTGCGGCTAGATTTTCCTTAGCTTGTACCATCTCTTCACGTACGCGTGCCACCTCTGCGTCGTGCTGGGCTTTATCCGCCAGCTCTACCACGACAGTCAACAGAGTCATCAGTTTATCCATGAGGTCCATTAGAATTTGAGCCGGGGGCGCGCGGGGTCTCCTGACCCGGCTGCAGCCAACCCGGTAGCTGTTACCGCCGCTGCTGTAGAGTTCTGCCCGGGTTGTGTCCCTGCCATGAAGACTCCGGCCCAATTCGGCGGCTCAAGAGGGTCCGGAATACTGCTGCCATCGGAACAGCCCCCGAGCATGCCGTCCTGCAGCTGGTACAAAGAGTTCGTCTCGCCCGTTGATGATGCAGTGTCAGAACAGACGGCCGTCTCACCGTCCTCCACCAATCCTTCAGAGTATTCACCGCCGTGGACGCAGCCTACAAAGGCATGCTTCATGACAGATTGAACACGGGTGGTCCTTGCGCGCTGAGCCGTTTCGATGAGGTTGGTGTGGACGTCCGACTCAGGGCCTGACTCGCCGATCCGACCGATGATGACGTGAATTCCGCCGAAGGGGACCCGGTAACCATACTCAATTGAGCCGGCCTCGGGGCCCCAGCCTTCGTCGTTGATGTAGAGCTTGCCGTGACGACTCTTGGTCATCCGGCCCACAGCGTATCCCTTGAGCCCTTCGAAGTTGCCCTTCAAGAACTCAAATCCACCGTGCGCTGGCCCCATGGTGGGCGCCAACTATCGTGGAATTGTCATGGCAGATGTCCTAGAGAAAGGACTTAGTCGTAGGGCCATCGCAACTAGGAAGCTTAAAGGGGTTAATCGGGACAAAGGACACGAGAGGTTTTATACTAGTTCGGCCCCTTACAATGAAGGTAAAAGCCTACGTCTAGTTGTGTTACTATTGCTAGGGTTTCGATCACCAAGAGGCTCAACTCGCCGGCTTGGTTCTTGATCTCTTGTTTCTTACCCTAAGCCACCACCAGGTTGTCCCCTTATATACACGGGTTGACGCCTCGTGGCCTACAGAGTCCCGGCCAGCTCATAATCGTGTCCGGCTCGGTGACTTCCTTTACATGCCTTTCCTTACAAGTCTTTCCTTACATACGGCGGTTTATAATACCGGGCCTTAAGCCTCCTCCAGGCCTTTGGGCCTTCTATAATATTTAATAAACTATCATCTTGAATGTTTACTGGGCTTCTTGTTGGGTTTCGTAGTAATTTCAAAAAAATTCCTACGCTCACGCAAGATCATGGTGATGCATAGCAACGAGAGGGGAGAGTATGATCTATGTACCCTTGTAGATCGACAACGGAAGCGTTTAGTTGATGTAGTCGTACATCTCCACGGCCCGACCGATCAAGCACCAAAACTACGGCACCTCCGAGTTCTAGCACACGTTCAGCTCGATGACGATCCCCGGACTCCGATCCAGCAAAGTGTCGGGGAAGAGTTCCGTCAGCACGACGGCGTGGTGACGATCTTGATGTACTACTGCAGCAGGGCTTCGCCTAAGCACCGCTACAATATTATCGAGGACTATGGTGGAAGGGGGCACCGCACACGGCTAAGAATATGATCACGTGGATCAACTTGTGTTTCTCTGGGGTGCCCCTGCCTCCGTATATAAAGGCTCAAGGGGGG
>NC_041392.1:448420278-448449681 GCF_002162155.2 Triticum dicoccoides | reverse complement strand
CCTAGTTGGAATAGGATTCGCGGAGGGGGGAAAAGAGAGAGGGGGGCCGGCCCCCTCTCCTTGTCCTATTCGGACCAAGGGAGGGGAGGGGAGCGCGGCCCATCTAGGGCTGCCCCTTCTCTTTTCCACTAAGGCCCACTTAGGCCCATATAGCTCCCGGGGGGTTCCGGTAACCTCCCGGTACTCCGGTAAAATCCCGATTTCACCCGGAACACTTCCGATATCCAAACATAGGCTTCCAATATATCAATCTTTATGTCTCGACCATTTCGAGACTCCTTGTCATGTCTGTGATCACATTCGGGACTCCGAACAACCTTCGGTATATCAAAATGTATAAACTCATAATATAACTATCATCGTAACCTTAAGCGTGCGGACCCTACGGGTTCGAGAACAATGTAGGCATGACCGAGACACGTCTCCGGTCAATAACCAATAGCGGAACCTGGATGCTCATATTGGCTCCTACATATTCTACGAAGATCTTTTATCGGTTAGACCGCATAACGGCATACGTTGTTCCCTTTGTCATCGGTATGTTACTTGCCCGAGATTCGATCGTCGGTATCCCATACCTAGTTCAATCTCATTACCGGCAAGTCTCTTTACTCGTTCTGTAATACATCATCCCGTAACTAACTCATTAGTTGCAATGCTTGCAAGGCTTAAGTGATGTGCATTACCGAGAGGGCCCAGAGATACCTTTCCGACAATCGGAGTAACAAATCCTAATCTCGAAATACGCCAACCCAACATGTACCTTTGGAGACACCTATAGAGCTCCTTTATAATCACCCAGTTACGTTGTGACGTTTGGTAGCACACAAAGTGTTCCTCTGGCAAACGGGAGTTGCATAATCTCATAGTCATAGGAACATGTATAAGTCATGAAGAAAGCAATAGCAGCATACTAAATGATCGGGTGCTAAGCTAACGGAATGGGTAATGTCAATCAGATCATTCAACTAATGATGTGATCCTGTTAATCAAATGACAACTCTTTGTCTATGGTTAGGAAACATAACCATCTTTGATTAACAAGCTAGTCTAGTAGAGGCATACTAGTGACACTCTGTTTGTCTATGTATTCACACATGTATTATGTTTCCGGTTAATACAATTCTAGCATGAATAATAAACTTTTATCATGATATAAGGAAATAAATAATAACTTTATTATTGCCTCTAGGGCATATTTCCTTCAGTCTCCCACTTGCACTAGAGTCAATAATCTAGATTACACAGTAATGATTCTAACACCCATGGAGCCTTGGTGCTGATCATGTTTTGCTCGTGGAAGAGGCTTAGTCAACGGGTCTGCAGCATTCAGATCCATATGTATCTTGCAAATCTCTATGTCTCCCACCTGGACTAGATCCCGGATGGAATTGAAGCGTCTCTTGATGTGCTTGGTTCTCTTGTGAAATCTGGATTCCTTCGCCAAGGAAATTGCACCAGTATTGTCACAAAAGATTTTCATTGGACCCGATGTACTAGGTACGACACCTAGATCGGATATGAACTCCTTCATCCAGACTCCTTCATTTGCTGCTTCCGAAGCAGCTATGTATTCCGCTTCACACGTAGATCCCGCCACGACACTTTGTTTAGAACTGCACCAACTGACAGCTCCACCGTTTAATGTAAACACGTATCCGGTTTGTGATTTAGAATCGCCCGGATCAGTGTCAAAGCTTGCATCGACGTAACCGTTTACGATGAGCTCTTTGTCACCTCCATATACGAGAAACATATCCTTAGTCCTTTTCAGGTACTTCAGGATGTTCTTGACCGCTGTCCAGTGATCCACTCCTGGATTACTTTGGTACCTCCCTACTAGACTTATAGCAAGGCACACATCAGGTCTGGTACACAACATTGCATACATGATAGAGCCTATGGCCGAAGCATAGGGAACATCTTTCATCTTCTCTCTATCTTCTGCAGTGGTCGGGCATTGAGTCCGACTCAACTTCACACCTTGTAACACAGGCAAGAACCCTTTCTTTGCTTGATCCATTTTGAACTTCTTCAAAATTTTGTCAAGGTATGTGCTTTGTGAAAGTCCAATTAAACGTCTTGATCTATCTCTATAGATCTTTATGCCTAATATGTAAGCAGCTTCACCGAGGTCTTTCATTGAAAAACTTTTATTCAAGTATCCCTTTATGCTATCCAGAAATTCTATATCATTTCCGATCAGTGATATGTCATCCACATATAATATCAGAAATGCTACAGAGCTCCCACTCACTTTCTTGTAAATACAGGCTTCTCCAAAAGTTTGTATAAAACCAAATGCTTTGAGCACACTATCAAAGCGTTTATTCCAACTCCGAGAGGCTTGCACCAGTCCATAAATGGATCGCTGGAGCTTGCACACTTTGTTAGCTCCCTTTGGATCGACAAAACCCTCCGATTGCATCATATACAACTCTTCTTCCAGAAATCCATTCAGGAATGCAGTTTTGACATCCATCTGCCAAATTTCATAATCATAAAATGCGGCAATTGCTAACATGATTCGGACAGACTTAAGCATCGCTACGGGTGAGAAGGTCTCATCGTAGTCAATCCTTTGAACTTGCCGAAACCCTTTTGCGACAAGTCGAGCTTTGTAGACAGTAATATTACCATCGGCGTCAGTCTTCTTCTTGAAGATCCATTTATTCTCAATTGCTTGCCGATCATTGGGCAAGTCAACCAAAGTCCACACTTTGTTCTCATACATGGATCCCATCTCAGATTTCATGGCTTCAAGCCATTTTGCGGAATCTGGGCTCACCATCGCTTCTTCATAGTTCATAGGTTCATCATGATCTAGTAGCATGACTTCCGGAACAGGATTACCGTACCACTCTCGTGCGGATCTTACTCTGGTTGATCTACGAGGTTCAGTAGTATCTTGTTCTGAAGTTTCATGATCATCATCATTAGCTTCCTCACTAATTGGTGTAGGTGTCACAGAAACAGTTTTCTGTGATGCACTACTTTCCAATAAGGGAGCAGGTACAGTTACCTCGTCAAGTTCTACTTTCCTCCCACTCACTTCTTTCGAGAGAAACTCCTTCTCTAGAAAGTTTCCGAACTTAGCAACAAAAGTCTTGCCTTCGGATCTGTGATAGAAGGTGTATCCAATAGTCTCCTTTGGATATCCTATGAAGACACATTTCTCCGATCTGGGTTTGAGCTTATCAGGTTGAAGCTTTTTCACATAAGCATCGCAGCCCCAAACTTTCAGAAATGACAACTTTGGTTTCTTGCCAAACCATAGTTCCTAAGGCGTCGTCTCAACGGATTTTGATGGTGCCCTATTTAACGTGAATGCGGTCGTCTCCAAAGCATAACCACAAAACGATAGCGGTAAATTAGTAAGAGACATCATAGATCGCACCATATCTAGTAAAGTACGATTACGATGTTCGGACACACCATTACGCTGTGGTGTTCCGGGTGGCGTGAGTTGCAAAACTATTCCGCATTGTTTCAAATGTACACCAAACTCGTAACTCAAATATTCTCCTCCACGATCAGATCGTAGAAACTTTATTTTCTTGTTACGATGATTTTCAACTTCACTCTGAAATTCTTTGAACTTTTCAAATGTCTCAGACTTATGTTTCATTAAGTAGATATACCCATATATGCTTAAGTCATCTGTGAAGGTGAGAAAATAACGATATCCGCCACGAGCCTCAATATTCATCGGACCACATACATCTGTATGTATGATTTCCAACAAATCTGTTGCTCTCTCCATAGTACCGGAGAACGGTGTTTTAGTCATCTTGCCCATGAGGCACAGTTCGCAAGTACCAAGTGATTCATAATCAAGTGGTTCCAAAAGTCCATCAGTGTTGAGTTTCTTCATGCGCTTTACAC
Source organism: Triticum dicoccoides (assembly GCF_002162155.2). Lineage (NCBI taxonomy): Eukaryota > Viridiplantae > Streptophyta > Magnoliopsida > Poales > Poaceae > Triticum > Triticum dicoccoides. The sequence goes on along the minus strand of NC_041392.1, from coordinate 448,445,796 downwards.
CGATATGACCTAAACGGCATTGCCACAAATAAGTTGCACTATCATTATCAACTCTGCATCTTTTGGTTTCAACATTATGAATATGTGTGTTACTACTATCGAGATTTAATAAGAATAGACCACTCTTCAAGGGTGCATGACCATAAAAGATATTACTCATATAAATAGAACAACCATTATTCTCTGATTTAAATGAATAACCGTCTCGCACAAACAAGATCCAGATATAATGTTCATGCTTAACGCTGGCACCAAATAACAATTATTTAGGTCTAATATTAATCCCGAAGGTAGATGTAGAGGTAGCGTGCCTACTACGATCACATCGACTTTGGAACCTTTTCCCACGTGCATCGTCACCTCGTCCTTAGCCAATCTTCGCTTAATCCGTAGTCCCTGTTTCGAGTTGCAAATATTAGCAACAGAACCAGTATCAAATACCCAGGTACTACTGCGAGCATTAGTAAGGTACACATCAATAACATGTGTATCACATATATCTTTGTTCACCTTGCCATCCTTCTTATCCGCCAAATACTTGGGGCAGTTCCGCTTCCAGTGACCAGTCTGCTTGCAGTAGAAGCACTCAGTTTCAGGCTTAGGTCCAGACTTGGGTTTCTTCTCTTGAGCAGCAACTTGCTTGCTGTTCTTCTTTAAGTTCCCCTTCTTCTTCCCTTTGCCCTTTTTCTTGAAACTAGTGGTCTTGTTGACCATCAACACTTGATGCTCCTTTTTGATTTCTACCTCCGCAGCTTTCAGCATTGCGAAGAGCTCGGGAATAGTCTTATTCATCCCTTGCATATTATAGTTCATCACGAAGCTCTTGTAGCTTGGTGGCAGTGACTGGAGAATTCTGTCAATGACGCAATCATCTGGAAGATTAACTCCCATTTGAATCAAGTGATTATTATACCCAGACATTTTGAGTATATACTCACTGACAGAACTGTTCTCCTCCATCTTGCAGCTATAGAACTTCTTGGAGACTTCATATCTCTCAATCCGGGCATTTGCTTGAAATATTAACTTCAACTCCTGGAACATCTCATATGCTCCATGATGTTCAAAACGTCGTTGAAGTCCCGGTTCTAAGCCGTAAAGCATGGCACACTGAACTATCGAGTAGTCATCAGCTTTGCTCTGCCAGACGTTTACAACATCTGGTATTGCTCCAGCAGCAGGCCTGGCACCCAGCAGTGCTTCCAGGACGTAATTCTTCTATGCAGCAATGAGGATAATCCTCAAGTTACGGACCCAGTCCGTGTAATTGCTACCATCATCTTTCAACTTTGCTTTCTCAAGGAACGCATTAAAATTCAACGGAACAACAGCACGGGCCATTTATCTACAATCATACATAAACAAGCAAGATACTATTAGGTACTAAGTTCATGATAAATTTAGGTTCAATTAATCATATTACTTAAAGAACTCTCACTTAGATAGATATCCCTCTAATCCTCAAAGTGATTACGTGATCCAAATCAACTAAACCATGTCCGATCATCACGTGAGATGGAGTAGTTTCATTGGTGAACATCACTATGTTGATCATATCTACTATATGATTCACGCTCGACCTTTCGGTCTCCGTGTTCCGAGGCCATATCTGTATATGCTTGGCTCGTCAAGTATAACCTGAGTATTCCGCGTGTGCAACTGTTTTGCACCCGTTGTATTTGAACGTAGAGCCTATCACACCCGATCATCACGTGGTGTCTCAGCACGAAGAACTTTCGCAACGGTGCATACTCAGGGAGAACACTTCTTGATAATTTAGTGAGAGATCATCTTATAATGCTACCATCAATCAAAGCAAGATAAGATGCATAAAAGATAAACATCACATGCAATCAATATAAGTGATATGATATGGCCATCATCATCTTGTGCTTGTGATCTCCATCTCCGAAGCACCGTCATGATCACCATCGTCACCGGCGCGACACCTTGATCTCCATCGTAGCATCGTTGTCGTCTCGCCAATCTTATGCTTCCATGACTATCGCTACCGCTTAGTGATAAAGTAAAGCATTACAGCGCGATTGCATTGCATACAATAAAGCGACAACCATATGGCTCCTGCCGGTTGCCGATAACTCGGTTACAAAACATGATCATCTCATACAATAAAATTTAGCATCATGTCTTGACCATATCACATCACAACATGCCCTGCAAAAACAAGTTAGACGTCCTCTACTTTGTTGTTGCATGTTTTACGTGGCTGCTACGGGCTTAAGCAAGAACCAATCTTACCTACGCCTGAAAAACCACAACGATAGTTTGTCAAGTTGGTGCTGTTTTAACCTTCGCAAGGACCGGGCGTAGCCACACTCAGTTCAACTAAAGTTGGAGAAACTGTCACCCGCAAGCCACCTATGTGCAAAGCACGTCGGGAGAACCGGTCTCGAGTAAGCGTACGCGTAATGTCGGTCCGGGCCGCTTCGTCCAACAATACCACCGAACCAAAGTATGACATGCTGGTAAGCAGTATGACTTATATCGCCCACAACTCACTTGTGTTCTACTCGTGCATATAACATCAACATATAAAACCTAGGCTCGGATGCCACTGTTGGGTTTCGTAGTAATTTCAAAAAAATTCCTACGCTCACGCAAGATCATGGTGATGCATAGCAACGAGAGGGGAGAGTATGATCTACGTACCCTTGTAGATCGACAACGGAAGCGTTTAGTTGATGTAGTCGTACGTCTCCACGGCCCGACCGATCAAGCACCGAAACTACGGCACCTCCGAGTTCTAGCACACGTTCAGCTCGATGACGATCCCCGGACTCCGATCCAGCAAAGTGTCGGGGAAGAGTTCTGTCATCACGACGGCGTGGTGACGATCTTGATGTACTACTGCAGCAGGGCTTTGCCTAAGCACCGCTACAATATTATCGAGGACTATGGTGGAAGGGGGCACCGCACACGGCTAAGAATATGATCACGTGGATCAACTTGTGTTTCTCTGGGGTGCCCCTGCCTCCGTATATAAAGGCTCAAGGGGGGGTGCGGCCGGCCTAGGAGAGGCACGCCAGGAGGAGTCCTACTCCCTCTGGGAGTAGGATTCCTCCCCCCCCCAATCCTAGTTGGAATAGGATTCGCGGAGGGGGGGAAAGAGAGAGGGGCCGGCCCCCTCTCCTTGTCCTATTCGGACCAAGGGAGGGGAGGGGCGCGCGGCCCATCTAGGGCTGCCCCTTCTCTTTTCCACTAAGGCCCACTTAGGCCCATATAGCTCCCGGGGGGTTCCGGTAACCTCCCGGTACTCCGGTAAAATCCCGATTTCACCCGGAACACTTTCGATATCCAAACATAGGCTTCCAATATATCAATCTTTATGTCTCGACCATTTCGAGACTCCTCGTCATGTCCGCGATCACATCCGGGACTCCGAACAACCTTCGGTATATCAAAATGTATAAACTCATAATATAACTGTCATCGTAACCTTAAGCGTGCGGACCCTACGGGTTCGAGAACAATGTAGACATGACCGAGACACGTCTCCGGTCAATAACCAATAGCGGAACCTGGATGCTCATATTGGCTCCTACATATTCTACGAAGATCTTTTATCGGTCAGACCGCATAACGACATACGTTGTTCCCTTTGTCATCGGTATGTTACTTGCCCGAGATTCGATCGTCGGTATCTCATACCTAGTTCAATCTCGTTACCGGCAAGTCTCTTTACTCGTTCTGTAATACATCATCCCGCAACTAACTCATTAGTTGCAATGCTTGCAAGGCTTATGTGATGTGCATTACCGAGAGGGCCCAGAGATACCTTTCCGACAATCGGAGTGACAAATCCTAATCTCGAGATACGCCAACCCAACATGTACCTTTGGAGACACCTGCAGAGCTCCTTTATAATCACCCAGTTACGTTGTGACGTTTGGTAGCACATAAAGTGTTCCTCTGGCAAACGGGAGTTGCATAATCTCATAGTCATAGGAACATGTATAAGTCATGAAGAAAGCAATAGCAACATACTAAACAATCGGGTGCTAAGCTAGCGGAATGGGTCATGTCAATCAGATCATTCAACTAATGATGTGATCCTATTAATCAAATGACAACTCTTTGTCTATGGTTAGGAAACATAACCATCTTTGATTAACAAGCTAGTCTAGTAGAGGCATACTAGTGACACTCTATTTGTCTATGTATTCACACATGTATTATGTTTCTGGTTAATACAATTCTAGCATGAATAATAAACTTTTATCATGATATAAGGAAATAAATAATAACTTTATTATTGCCTCTAGGGCATATTTCCTTCACTTCTTGTGTAACCCGCCATTGGGGCTGACCCGGCCCCTCCTGGGCGGGTCATAACTGATAGCTATATCCCCAACAATAACCATGAAACTTGTCATCATGATTTTAATTTTCAATTGGATTATGCCTCACATGAGAGTAATAAATTTTCTATGCTTGTAGTTCATGAAAAAAATGCTTTATGTGATGGTTATATTGTTGAATTCATTCATGATGCTACTAAAAATTATAATGAGGGAGGAACATATGCTTGTAGGAATTGCAATAATATCAAGTTTCCTCTCTATGTGCTTAAAATCTTGAAGATTTGCTTGTTTTACCTTCCTATGCAAGTTGATTCTTGTTCCCACAAGTTGTTTGCTCAAAAAATCCCTATGCATAGGAAGAGGGTTAGACTTAAATGTGCTTGTCATATGCTTCATGATGCTCCCGTTATGTTTCAGTTCTTACCTTTGTGAGCATTATTGAAATCATCATGCCTAGCTAGGGGCATTAAACGATAGTGCTTGTTGGGAGGCAACCCAATTTTATTTTTGTTCCTTGCTTTTTGCTCCTGTTTAGTAATAAATTAATCATCTATCGTCTGTTATGATTGTGTTTTTTATGTTTTAATTAGTGTTTGTGCCAAGTAAAGCCTTTAGGATCTTCTTGGGTGATTGTTACTTGATCTTGCTGTAAAAAACAAAAGCATGCGCTCACGAGAATAATTTTCATTTTTTACCAGAGAGTGATTAAATACCAATTCCAACTGCCGTAGATCAATATACAAATTTCCTAGGACTCCCTAATTTCTCAGGATTTTTGGAGTTACAGAAGTATTCGAAACCTACAGATTACTACAGACTGTTCTGTATTTGACCGATTCTGTTTTCACCGTGTTGTTTGCTTATTTTGATGAATCTATGCATAGTATCGGAGGGTATGAACCATAGAGAAGTTGGAATACAGTAGATATTACACCAACATGAATTTAGAATGAGTTCACAACAGTACCTAAGTGGTGATTTATTTTCTTATAATAACAGAGCTTACGAGTTTTCTGTTAAGTTTTGTGTTGTGAAGTTTTCAAGTTTTGGGTAAAGATTCAAGGGACTATAGAATAAGGAGTGGCAAGAGCCTAAGCTGGGGGATGCCCAAGGCACTGCAAGGTAATATTCAAGGACAACCAAGAGCCTAAGCTTAGGGATGCCCCGGAAGGCATCCCCTCTTTCGTCTTCGTTCATCGGTAACTTTACTTGGAGCTATATTTTTATTCACCACATGATATGTGTTTTGCTTGGAGCGTCATTTTATTTTACTTTGTTTTGCTTGCTGTTTGAATAAAATACCAAGATATGAAATTCTTAAATGTTAGAGAGTCTTCACATAGTTGCATAATTATTCGACTACTCATTGATCTTCACTTATATCTTTTGGAGTAGTTTGTCATTTGCTCTAGTACTTCACTTATATCTTTTTAGAGCACGGCGGTGATTTTATTTTGAAGAAATAGATGAACTCTCATGCTTCACTTATATTATTTTGAGAGTCTTTAGAACAACATGGTAGTTTGCTTTGGTTATGAAACTAGTCCTAATATGATGGACATCCAAGAGGGATATAATAAAAACTTTCATATAGAGTACATTGAATACTATGAGAAGTTTGATACTTGATGATTGTTTTGAGATATGAGGATGGTAATATTAGAGTCATGCTAGTGTGTAGTTGTGAATTTGAGAAATACTTGTGTTAAAGTTTATGATTCTCGTAGCATGCATGTATGGTGAACCGTTATGTGATGAAGTCGGAGCATGATTTATTTATTGATTGTCTTCTTTATGAGTGGTGGTCGAGGACGAGCGATGGTCTTTTCCTACCAATCTACCCCCCTAGGAGCATGCGCGTAGTACTTTGTTTCGATAACTAATTGATTTTTGCAATAAGTATGTGAGTTCTTTATGACTAATGTTGAGTCCATGGATTATACACACTCTCACCCTTCCACCATTGCTAGCCTCTCTAGTACCACGCAACTTTCACCGATACCATAAACTCACCATATACCTTCCTCAAAACAGCCACCATACCTACCTATTATGGCCTTTCCATAGCCATTCCGAGATATATTGCCATGCAACTTTCCACTGTTCCGTTATTATGACACGCTTCATCATTGTCATATTGCTATGCATGATCATGTAGTTGACATCATATTTGTGGCAAAGCCACCGTTCGTAATTCTTTCATAAATGTCACTCATGAGTCATTGCACATCCCGGTACACCGCCGCAGGCATTCATATAGAGTCATATCTTGTTCTAAGTATCGAGTTGTAATTCTTGAGTTGTAAGTAAATAAGAGTGTGATGATCATCATTATTAGAGCACTGTCCCAAGTGAGGGAAAGATGATGGAGACTATGATTCCCCCACAAGTCGGGATGAGACTCCGGACAAAAAAAAGAGAAAGTCCATAAAAAAGAGAAGGCCCAAAAAAAGATCCTGGCCTCCGCCATCTTGACTTGGCCGTGATCCCGGCTCACCAATGCCCCGCTATCACCGGATGTGGTGATCCCTGATCCATCCACATCCTTTGGACACCAACTTGTGAGCTTTGGAAGGATGGCATGAGAGGCTTTTGTGATTAAGAGCAAACCGATGGAGCGATTCACCCTACCGATCTAGAGATGAATTAGTTAGTTGATCACTTGACCGTGAATCATTTCCCTGTACTTAGAGCCTATTTGGGGACCCTTCATGCTATGCAATTCCTTGATTCAACACTCCCAATCTCAATTCCACACTTCTCATTCAAGTTTGAAGCTTGATCACTCTCACCACGTTGACATAGGTCGTGCTTCAGTTGGTCGAGGACCATGGAGCGGCTCAAGGAGGGAGAGGAGGTCAAAGGAGCTTCTCGGCCGTTGGCGAACACTAGTTGTCGAAGTTGAAGACGTGACATTAGTCGCTAGAGGTGAATACCTCGAGTGGATGAGTAGTCCCATGGTGATCTCGCATGGGTGACTCGGTGAGAGAATCTAGATGGGAGTGTCGGCAGAGAGTGGTGTCGAAGGTGTTGTGGCAGTAGGTGTTAGGTCGCCATGTTACCTATCTAGAGAGGAGGGAGTCGAGTCGGGGCGAAATTATTTGGTCGGGGTTGGATGGTCTGCTTGTAATTGTGGGTAATGTATTCAACTCTGCGTCCGCTTCAAATTAGAATATGAAAGTTCCTTGTTTCACAAAATTTACTCGGTCCACGACTGATACGTCTCCAACGTATGTATAATTTAAGAAGTATTCATGCCATACTTACATCATTTATATATGGTTTAGGTACACTTTTATATTATTTTTCTGGACTAACTTATTAATTTAGTGACCAGGGCTAGTTCCTGTTTTTTTTCTTCTTGTTTTTGGTTTCGCAGAAAATCAATACCTACGAAGGTCAAATTAAATGTCAATTTAACACGATTTTTATGGACCAAATGGAGTGTTGGAAGCTTCCAGAGTGAGCGAGAAGAGGCCAAAGGGCCCCACAAGGCTAGGTGGTGTGACCTGGGGGGGTGGCCGCCCCCTGGGCTTGTGGGCCCCCGACACCCTTTTGATATGATTTAAACACTACAATTTCATATAAATACCAAACCCTCCGTCGTACCCTCAGAATAATTATTCCACCATTACAAGTTTGTGTTTCGCGAAGATCCCATCTGGAGGCCTTTTCCAACACTCTGTCGGAGGGGGATCCAATCCACGGAGGCCACTTCATCAACCTTGCTGATGTCAGGCCCGTGGGACCAAGGGTACCCAGACCTGTCTGCCTTTGGTCCAGGACATGGCGCGTGTCGAAGGACCAACAGGTGGCCCACTAGCAAGCTTCACGAGCAAGACTCCTCGCAAAGCTCTCGCCCCATGGGGCCCCAGTCAGCAGGCGTCCCAAGCGAACCACGAGGCGCCACCAGAAGCCTCACAAGGCGGCCTCCTGAGGCTGCCTCCCGAGGGCCTCCCTCGGGGCGGACAAGTCAAGGGTTGCTCAACTCAGTCGCGCGGCTCTCAGTCTTCACATGGGTGACGCACGCGGGGATGAACGATGCCAGAGGCCGTGCCAACAGGGAGAATGAGGAGGTTTTCCTCTTTTGTGCTAAGGGAGCAGGGCCAACACGCTGGTTCCCAAAGCCCAAAGCAATTCCCAAAGGTTGCTTGATCAGTGCAAGAAGACCAAGACGGTGGGCGCGCAGGGCAGAGGTCATCACCGAGCCCATCGGCGCGTCATGGACGGTGCTACTTCTTGAGCTTGCGTTGGTTTTTCCCTTGAAGAGGAAAGGGTGATGCAGCACAATAGAGATAAGTATTTCCCTCAGTTAAGAACCAAGTTATCAATCTAGTAGGAGAAGAACGCACAAATCACCAATACCCGCACAAACAATCAAACACTTGCACCCAATGCGATAAACACTACAAAAAAAGACACATCTATGACATTTTTGGGCCGAACGAATTCTTTTCTGTCATGCTTATGACACTTCTATGTTGATACTTGTGACAAAACCCGGTATCATCATAGATGTGGTGGGCTCCTACTTCTATGCCAAAAAATCATGACATAAAATGGGCTTTTCGTCCTGGGCGGGCCGGAGACGCAGCTGCATGACATTCTTTGGGCCGTCCATGACGAAAAAAACCGTGGTAGAAGCGAGGGCGAGGAAAATATCGGGGAGTTCCCGGTTACGATGAGTGGTCGGGGCCGAGCGATGCATGGAGGTTTGCATGTTTCTCTCGTACATGTACGCGCATGTGTGCGAGGCGTTGGGCTCTAACTGAACCCGAGCGATTCCACTAGCTACGCGTTACTGAATCCGAGCGATCAATCGGTCCCTAGCTGTTAACTCAACCCGATTAAGGGATTTCTTCGCTACTGCTGCTAACTGAAGCCGATCAAACCTACTGTGGGGGTTGGTTGAACGAGTCAAGATATACGTGGTTGGGGTTGGATGAACAGTTCCTGGCGGGGGTTGGATGAATAGGACCCTGTGGTAGTAGTAGTAGGCCGTTGCCGCTGGATGAACAGGACCCCGAGAGGAGGGCCGCCACAGCCGAGCTGGTTGGGGTGGATGAACAGGACCCCGTGGAGGGCTGGTTGAACAGTAGCCGGTGAAGGGCTGGATGAACAGTAGATAGTGGAGGCAGGAGGAAGACGCGATGGATGAACAGTGCAGGTGGAGGCTGAAGAAAGTCGACGGTGGGTGAACAGTAGCCCCGTGGAGTCCCGTTTGCGGTACGCCATACCCTTCCGATGAACAGGACCCCCATTTCGACCGTAGCGCTGCAACACAAGTTCCTTTCCTTTGTTTTGCAGTACGCCACACCCCTCCCGATGAACAGGACCCCCATTTTGACCGTAGCGCTCCAACACAAGTCCGGTTCCTCCGTTTTGCGGTAGGCCACAACCCTCCCAATAAACAGACCCATGTTTCGACCGTAGTGCTCCAACACAAGTCCGTTTCCTTTGTTTTGCGGTACGCCACACCCCTCCCGATGAACATGACCCCCGTTTCGACCATAGCCGGTCAAACAAAAGGCTATTTCCTCTGTACTGCGGTATGCCAGACCCCGTTTCAGTTGTTCCATCCAAGCCGGTTGGCTCCCATTGAACATGACGCATTTCGACCAAGTCTGTTGCCTCCCGATGAACAAGACGTTGTTTCTTCGTTCCGATCCAGCCAGTTGGGTGCCCGATGAACATGACGCCATTGCGGCTGCCCGTTGCCTCTCCATGTACATGAGCCCTGGCCGTACGTATGCGCGAGTACGCGTTCGAGACCCCGCTCGTATGTACATACCTGGCCATATTTTTTGGCTTGTGGTTGTACGTACGTGTACACGGTTTAGAAGGGACTGCCTGAACTGCTACGTCGGGGGCTCTACTACTACATGATAGAGGCGAGGGTCCCGATCTTTCAATGAGATGATAACTATCGATTTGGTGGAGAACGACTTTGATGATCCGACTACAAACATGCACGACGTTGCGCCTTAGCAATCGCTAAACCAATCTCTTGAGGTTATTGACCACATCAGAGCACGATCAACCTGACCACGAAGGTCTATTCCTGCAAGCAATCGAAGAACAAGCAAGAATATGATAAAAACAATCTGAATATTGTGAATATGTATGAAGTATTGATAAAGGTGGTGATCCGAAAGCGGTCTTGATCTGATCGTTGGACACAAACGAAGTACATGAAGTTGCAATGGCTAACTTTTAACTAAACAAATCCCCCAGGAAAAAGCTACCAGATGGATCTACTTATATAGGAGAAAGGGGTGGCGGCCAAGGAGGTGGGAGGACGTCCCAAGGCTGCCTAAAACTAACCCTAGGTTGTACAAGGCTCATGGGCCCAAGTGGAGGTGATGCAACACCTTTGGACTTGTAGTTTGACTCGGATTTTGCTGCAGTGTCAGATTGTTTCGTCAATATCTCAACGCTCCAGATGAATTTGAAGGTGAATCCAATTGGGATGGAAAGAGCACGAAATCTAATTTCCAACAAAAAAGGAATCACCCAATTCGGAGACCGTATGAAAGAGTTCTTGGTGTTTTGAGTCGGGTAGGTCTATGCAGTCCGAATCTGAATTCAAAACGTGAGAGACTTGGACTCTATCTTCTCTTGGGCCAAAATTTACGTAAGATGACTTTTTGAACAGCACCTAAACTTCTCCTTTTCCCTTATCTTCATATGTGGATTGTACAAATGTCCCATACACCTGCAATTAGACATAGCATAAAAGTCTGTGAAGTATTTTTGTCCTAGATAATATCAATAAATTATTGCATAGTTTGCATTAGAAATCACCTCACGAATATCCATGTATGCAATATTTTTTTGTTGCATCCAAGGTAGTCATGTCCTCATCATCCTCCCCTTCTTGAAAACAAAGCCGTCCCCGGCGTTGCTTAATCTGAAATGTGGCTAACAAAAGAGACAATGTGTACATATTGTATATGTATATGTCATCCATTTTTACTTCCCTTGGTTTTTCCACACATGACACATGTATACATGAGTAACTTTCATAGTTCAAATATAAAGCCAAAATATTATTACAAGAACTAGAAGGCATGAAAGTATTACAACTCAGTTTGCACATATAAGTGAAGCTCTTATTCGTATCAGAAGATTGACGATGTTCATAATTAAACCATCCCAATATTGATGAATAAACCTTACTTGCATTAAATTTAGATGCTATAACATGCTTAAATAAGCAAACATGCAATAGGTTATTTGACACAGAATCATCACCAATATTAGAGGTCATATCAAAATGATTAAACATTGGCACAATTATTTTCAAATGTATTTGATCCAAATATGAATAATTCCTTGATTCACATGGTTCTTTTGCATCATCATTTAATTCAATGGGTGCACTCAACATTGTTGATATTGCATTTGTTTGATCACATGGCAAAGTCAATCATCAACATAGTCCTCTAAAATAGGTCGTGTGATCAAAGTAGTGGGTAGGTCATCACATGGTGCACTGAAATTGACAAGGTATTCATCATACTCATGTGGAGGTGGAAGATCAATACCTTTGTCATTACCTTTTATTATCAACTCAGATGATGTAGGCACCCGCAGTGGTGATGTGTCATATGGTGGAGGTGATCTAGTCCTCACAACAACGCATGTGGTTTTCATAGTGTGCCTATTAGTTGAAGGTACAATCGTATCAACTCTTGGAATTTGCATCGTGCGCTTGTTCTCCTTGTGGGCAACACGTAGTTTTATTTCTTGTCCAGCTTTGCAAGCAAGACGAAACGAATGGTCCATAGGATAACACTCTTCATGAATATCATAGTTTAATCCTCCCAAAATCTATCATAAAATAATCTTCACTTTCTTCTAAAGATGAATGCAACAAGGTAGTTCGTAAATCATCATAATATTTCGTTACAGTGTCACTACCTTGTTTTAAATGTTGCAACTTTTTAATCATGTCACGAGTATAATAAGCGGGGACGAATGTATGTCGCATGGCAAGTTTCAAATCATCCCAAGTAGTAGGTATATAATCAGGGTGTAACCGACAATATTTACTCCACCAAACCAAAGCATAACCAGTGAAAGAACCAACCGCAACCTTAACTTTTTTATGTTCATCAAAATTATGGAAAGAAAATATATTATTTATGTCAAACTCCCATTCAATATATAAAGTAGGTCTAAAACGGCCATTAAATGGTGGTATAGAAACGTTAACCTGATCATGTGCATTTGGTTGTTTGTGCACCTCTCGTGACGGTTGTGGTATTTGCAAAGGTGGTGGCACGTCTCCCGCGATCAACAAAGCCCATGAATTGACTCTGGATCCTATCAAAATTAGTAGAAACAAGAAAAAAATTAAAAAATAATGTTCATGTGAACTACTTGGAAGTGGTGGTAAAACGCACATAGTATAACAAATCTCAATATCTTACAAGTTCTTACCATGCAAGCAGGTGGTGACTGGCAACCAACGGTGTCAAATAACTCCAAAGATTGAGGAAAACGATTGCTAGGGGAACATATGTATACACGGAGTAGAAATATGTGGAGCTTGGAAGGCTTAAATATATGGTAGCAAAAGATTAACAATAATCAATTCAGAGATGCAATGTTGAATAAACGCTCAACGACGGTACTGTGCTAGTCCTAAGCTAGACCGGACTAGAGACGCGAGCCTAGAACACTAATGAGGTCACAACATAGCACAACTAGCATCAATAAAGGATAAGAAATAGCTCTGGACAACAAGATATAAGTGAAGATCACAATGGCAGTAAAGATAATGATGAAAAATAACTGCCAAGTAGGATATACAACAACTCTCTCTCCAACTTTCCTCTTGAAAATTTTGAGCCAATTTTCTGTTTTTTTTGCACAAATGCTACTAACTCAAGCTTGCCAATGCAAAAAGAAGCACTCAATTCCGAATTGATATGAGGAGTCAAAGAATTCTAAAACTAGCTTGAAAAACTGAAACAAGCTGTATGTGCGAACTTCGGAGGGCAAACAGACCTATGTAGAAGCCGATTTTGAGACACCAAATATTAAAATAGCTTTTGCAACTATTCAGACGCGGCTCATCGCTAGGTTCAATTTGAGTACTTGTGGAGCCAAAACGGACTTCGTATGAAAAAGATATGTCTGTTTTACTGAACACTGCGCAAAACAGATTCCGATCCGAATTCAGGTACGAGATTGATTCTAGATAGATCATAAATTTCTTTTTTTCCTTTTTCTCTTTTTTCCCTCGCACTTTTCCCTTTTTTTCTCTGTCCTTTTTCTTTTTCTTTTTTTCTCTCTCACTCTTTCCAAAATAAACTAGATAAGATGCAGATTGGATCAAGCGAAGATGTAAACAATCTCAATTATGATGAAGACAATGAACGGTGGGTAACACGTGGTGGAATTGATGGATGTGATGGTGGACAACAGAAGGAATAACGATGCAGCGACTGTGTGACTAGTGTGAACAGAACTCTAAACTCTAAACGAACTAGACACTAAGACCAGCAAGTCGACACGACGATGCAACCGCTAATTCAATAATGCAAACAATGAAAAGAAAATTGCAAAGGCTCAGACTGGCTTGGACAAAGGATAAACATATCTAACTTTTTTGGGGGCTTTCTTTTTGGACAATAGGTAGGAAAATAAATATAATATAGGGAAAACTGGAAATTCTCACTGAGCAAACCTGAAAACTGATACCACTTGATAGAGGCGAGGGTCCCGATCTTTCGATGAGATGATAACTATTGATTTGGTGAAGAACGACTTTGACGACCTGACTACAAACGTGCACGACATTGCGCCTTAACAATCGCTAAACCAATCTCCTGAGGTTATTGACCACGTCAGAGCACGATTAACCTGACCACAAAGGTGTGGAGATCATGGCGGGCGACACGAGCAAGATGACTCCAAAAGAGAAGGTTGTGTTTGAGGGGAAGCAAAAATTCATCCAAGACCGAGATGCGTGATCATCTTCTATTTGTTTGTTTTTCATGCACTAGGGTCAAGATGCATGAACTATGGCCGTGGTGATCCTTTTGCTCCAATGTTGTATGCCGACATAGCATATAATGCAAATATGCTAGATTTATTTTGGGAAAACTTTGTTTTTGCCACTCTAACTTTTGACCACTTTACTTATGCCACTCTAAATTTGACATACCACTTTTGCCACTTTCAGTTTTGACAAATACATCACAAATGCCATTCCGTGGCAAAGCAATAACTTTTCATTTCACTTTTGCCACTCTTCGATTTTAACAATGTATCACAATTGCCACTCTAAAATTATTGCTTTTGCCACGGAATGGAAATTGTGATGTATTGTCAAAAACTAAGAATGACAAAAGTGAAATGTCAAATTCTAGAGTGGCATAAGTAAAGTGGTCAAAAACTAGAGTGGCAAAAATAAATTTTTTCCATTTATCTTGCTATATATTTGCTATGTTTGATTACCAGAAAATGGAAGTTGGAAAAATGGCCGAGGGCAAAATGGATCGGCGCACTACCCAAACATACAATTTTTTTGAGACAACCCAAACAGACCAAATGGGTTGGCCGGTTGGGCGCACTGACCAAATTGATGCGGACATGAGACAAACTGGTGACCCAACAGACAAAAAAAGATCAAATTCATGTTCGTTTGGATCGGTGCATTGGAGTTGGCCTTAGTATAAACCGGGGTAACCAAGTGGACAACTTGCCTGTTGTGCCTAGTTTACTTCTTTTTCTTCTTCTTCAACTACAACGCTAAGAGACACAGCGATTTCCCTATTTGGTTTCTTTTTTTTCCGTTTTGCTTGCCCGGGTTTTCTTTTGTGTTTTTCTTTTTCTTTTCACCTTCTAATTCTTTGTTCATTTTATTTTCCTTTTTTCAAATCATGAATATTTTTCTTAAATTCTTGATCTTTTGAATGCTTTTTAAATCCACGAACTCTTTTCAAATTTGACAAACTTTTTTCTCAAAACCCATGATTTTTTTTCAAATTCATGTATTTTACACAATTGATGAACTTTTTTCAAATTCGTGTTTTTTTTACAAAATCTGCAAACTTTTTCAAGTTTGTGAACTTATTTTTTAAAATTGATGCAGTTCTTTGCAAATTCATGAATTATTTTCTCAAATCCTTCTTTATTTTTCAAAATCCACGAACTTTTTTGAAATTCGTGTTTTTTTAAAAACAATGATATTTTTTCAGATCTGCAATTTTAAAATTACCGTGGACCCTTTCTAATTTACGAACTTTTTTTTCCGAAATGTGAATTTTTAAAAGTTGATGATTGTTATTTTCAAATCCATGTTTTTTTGAATAAAAAATCTTTTCCCCATTATTTACGGATTTTTAAATGTTTTTTTCAAAAGCCAACGGTTGATCGGTCAACCGTGATAGTGCGATGCGAACCAATGCGACTCTGGACGAGCGACAATGTAGCCATGATACTGGGCCGGTCCAGAACGCGACTAGGAAGCCCCCTGCTCTTTTGTCCCATTCAAATTAAACGAAGCCCATTGCTTGGCCCAATCTGAGGCCCGGCGTCCTCCCGATCCACTGCTTGTCTCCAGCCCTCTCTCTCGATGGAACCACCTCTAATGGATGGCTTCGATCTTCCCACCACCTCCGGCCCGTCTGCTACAATCGCCGGCGGCGACGACCGGCCTCCGGAGATGACCGGAGACGGCGGCTTGGAGGACGCGGACACGGGTCCGCATCCTGACAGGTGCGAGGCGCTGGCTGCGGCCATCGCGGGGGTGCTAGGCAGCGCGCTTGAGGAGCATGAGGCGCGCGCCGCAGCCACCGCCCAGAGCCAGGCCGAGCTCGCCATCGCCATTGACCGCCTCAATGGAGGTAGGTGGTTACCTCCTGCATCATCTCTTACGCCTTGGCCTCAAATTTACTTGCTCCCTGCTGCTGCCTCTGCGGCCGTCCTGTGGGGGCATGTGCGGGCTCGTCTTCGCCTAGGGTTTTGTTTGCGCTTTGTGGCTAGTTTGCGTTGAGGTGTCTCCGGCATGTGTTTTAATCAAGTGATTCGATACAGATTAGCTCTGCTCTAAGCGAATTGGATTAACTGATACTTACTGATAAGATATGACATCTGACTGATCTAACGGCATTTCTAACTGATCCCTAAAAAATAGCGGAGTATCCGGCCGAGTAAACCTTGGTGGAGTATTTATACCCCACTAAGTTTTGGTCGGTTCTAGCCGATCCCCTAAACTTAGCGGAGTAAAACGTAAATTTGCATAAATTCAGCCTAATTTCAACCGAAACTTGCATGCATTTAAACATAAGTTCAACATAGATAGTCTTGACAACCGAATATTAAACATAAACTTAAACTTAAACTACACTAAACTTAAAACTACACTAAAAACTACTCAACCTCAACGGCCGTAGTGGAGGTCGAGCCAATCCTTCCTCGACAGGCCACCCTCGGTGAGAGCTGGGTCTAGGCCGGTGCCGTCGTTGTCGCAGTCGGGGAAGATGCTTCACCACTCCTCGACTTCGAACTCCTCCTCCTCGCCGCCTTACACCTCGTCGTCGGAGATGACGATGACCTCCCCGCCTTGTCGGCGAATATCGCCCGCTCCGCTTCCACGAGTTCCGGTTGCTGGCGGCGGAGGTCCTCCATGTACGCCTCGTCGGCGGCCTCCGCCTCGAGGCGCTCCCTCGCCTCTCTGTCCTCCCGCGCCATCGCCGCGCTCACGACACCCGGCTCCGGCAGGATGAGGTGGACCGACGCCGTCCCGAACAGGAAGTTCAGCCTCGCATCGGGCCGTGGAATTGGACTTGCCACCGGTCATACTCCATCGCCGTGAGCTCGGCTGTGTGGAACGACCCGTTGCACTTCCTCTTGTGGGTCTCCCGGTCGGTGATCTCCGCCACCCATATCCCCCACAAGCGCTACCGGACGCTGAGGTAGGTCCTTGTCGGCGGCTGCGGCGGAGGGAGCTCCGGGAAATCGGCGAATTGGGTGGGGGTGGGCCGATTGGGCGAGCGGCGATGGCTAGAGGGTGCGCCGGCGGACGACGACGGCGGGGCGAGGGGGAGAAGTGGAGGCAGAGGAGAGGGACAGGGAGAGATTTTTTACTCGGTCACCGAGCGGTGGAGTAAAAATAGGGAGGTTTGCGGCGGCCGAGTAATGTGTTACTCCACTATGGTCTATTGGGGATCGGTTAGGTCCCGGTTAGAGGGGTTTTACTCCTCTAACTGGTTATTGGGGATCGGTTAGAAATGCCCTAAGGACCAACAGATTCTGCTTTAAGCTCCTGAATTTTTGTGGTACAGTGTGATATGGGTACTCACGCTAGTATTTCTTTTTTATGGTCATTCTGGTACTGACTCAGCCTTGTTGTCTGAGCAGTAGTTAATGTGTATTTTTCCGTCAATTCGAACCGAAGATCATTCTTATTGTAGAGATGCTCATGCTAGTATTTGGTTTCAGTTTTGTTGCAGTGCAAGTAGTTTTTTGGAACAGAGGGAGTACTTATGAACTAATAATAATGTAGAGCATCTTTTTAAGTGGCATGGCTGACTTGACAATAATTGCGTATTTAGAGGAAGTATAATACTACTATAATAGTACCACCTCCGTCCTGGTTTATTAGCCCCCCTTGTATTTTGGGTGAAACTTTGACCTGATTTTAACTACCAAAAAAAGTTATATACCATGAAAATAGTATCATTGAAAACCTCTTTCAAATATGAATCCAACAGTATAAGTTTTGTGGTATACAACCTATATTTTGTTAGTGAAATCTATGGTCAAAATTTGGCACAAAATACGAAGGGGACCAATAAACCGAGATGGAGGTAGCACGCTATAAGCCTGCTTATTACATGACATTTTTGCCTATGTGGAAAAGAGAGGTAAGGAAAAAGAAAAGGAGTGAGCTCTACGTGTGCTCCTAGGTAAAAAAAATTAATGAGAGAAAAATGAAAGAGAGAAAGTGAAAAAAGTACTAACCTAATAGCCAACTCTATACAGTAATTAAGGCTGGCTTTTGGTGATATGGCAGATTTATGTAGCCAGCTGCTGGCTCTATTATTATCCTACATAAGTGAAAGACAAACAAGAGTGGTTTGGAATATCATCGGGGCTCAGTTCTTGGATAAAAAAGTGCACTTTGAAACACCCAAACAACAAAATGAAGTATATTAAGCAACCAACTTGGTGGACAAACGCATAGAAATGAAGCCAGGGAGGTGCTAAGTTATGGCATACAAAAGGGTTCACCAGATTGGAATTAAAATTATATTACTGAAAAGTACATCACTGTCGATACAAACACAAATATGATAGTTAAATTGACAAAACACATGAAATACGCAGATTAAGATAAATACCTGATTGAGGAAGATTTGGTCCAGCAAACCATAGTTGCTACGCTGGGTTCTCCAATGCATGTTGCTTTCCATAGAAAGCAGGACCTATATGGGTAGCGAATCTTTGGCTCCGGGTGATGTGCACCCCCTGTATCTGGACGGTTCTGGTGTGTAAGATCAGGACATAGAGTAGTGGTATTATGTTGTATTGACTATAATAAATTGTTTGTTTATTACCTGCACACTTATATAAGTTGAATACGGTAGAAGCAAGACTTCTGTGACGCCATCAAAACATGAGTGTACAGGTTTATCGTTGGCTTTCCTTCCCCTCTTGCAAGGCGAGTAGGGCGAAGCCTCCTCACTCAATCTCTGCTGGCGAGCCCGTGGAATCTCCTGCCCTCCGATGGTGGAGAGGGGAATCTTGGTGTCTCGAGTCCGGTTAGTAGATAGGTTAGGGTCTTAATCCTCACAGGGGTGGCGCTCGGATGGATGGCGGTGCTTCATCTCCGAGTCAGTCTTCCGGGCTCTGTTCCTCCTCAAGTTCGTCCGTCAGGATGGATTAGACGGAGCTTTGGAGTAGATTCTTGCTGTCTTCTTGGGGCTGCGAGGTTAGGGTTTCTCGTCTTGCATATGAGGCGGTGACATTTCGTGTCAGGTTCTTTGAATTGATTTAAGGGTTCAACGGCGATGCCTGCGGCTTTGGGGCGCTGGTCCTTAAGGGCACGTGCATGAAGACTTCCCGGCTGCCATCGACAAGGTCAGGCTGGTTCCGGTATGGGAGCGGCGACAACGGTTCGTCGACAGCTCGTTTAGCGGCGGTAGTGGTCGTTCGGTGGTCCAAAAACCTTGACGTATTTTTATTACGTTTGGGATGCTTTGTACGAATCTTTATAATAGATCTGAGCCTTTTCGGAAAAAAAGAGCGTGCAGGTGTTTTGCCCTTTTGTTTGCGGACAGGTTTTGCCCTGTGCTCTGCACCCTACCAGCACCATCGAGTTAATTGCAAGGAATTAAATGCGGTCTTAGGGTAACTAATGTACATTTAATCATGTTGCCTATGAGGGATTGCTTATCGTGCTTGCAGTATTGAGAGGCACACGTGGGAAGAGGATTTGCAGCACCTGGGTGCTCCACACCCCTATGTGAACATTAAATTCAAAAAAAAAACAGAAATTTCAAAAAAAAATCTGGGATTTTGGAATATGTGGCAAAAAAGACAAATAATTCTTATGTATAGAAAAAAAACTGTTTGGATGGATTTTAGTTCGGACTGTATTTTTGTCGCCACGGATACATTTCCTGGTATTTTTTCTACGAAACTTCATAACTTCATAGTCCAAGATTTCATTTTTGAAATTTTTCTTGTATTTTTTGAATTTAATTTTCATATAGGGGGTTGGAGCATCCATGTGCTCCTGTGTATTTCCTGGCACACGTGATCCTACCTTGAACCATGTTATGTGAAGTACATCAGCAGTTGGCAAGATATCGCCCCAGAGATTTTATACTTCTGTTATTGGATGCTTATTTTGTGGTTCATATGTTTCTGAATTGAGCTTTGTGTTGTTATTTTTCTCTGCATGTATATTGTTTTCAACTCATACTCTCCCTGTGCGTCGTGAATTTTATGAAATTATGCCCATTGGTTTCTGCAGAACTAGACAAGCTATTGGAGAATGCTCCCTCCCCGGTAATAGCACAACATGCAGCAAGGATTTCCTCTATCCGCAAGAGAGTGTTAGCGCTAAACATGCTACTGAGGTCCATACAAAGACGTATAGATAATATGGATAGAATGATTTCTACCGGTGTTACAAGTGGTACTATTCACCATACTAACACTATATCTGATTCTTTATCGCACTACTCGGCTCAGATAAACCTGATGAATTATGATATTCATGTTGTATTATATTTGCAGATCATTCATCTCGTGTGCAGTTGCAAAACCAGAATTAAATTTGGATTGAGGTACATTACTTTGGTCTATTATCATTTCTTTTTCCAGAATATATTATCATCTCAGCTGATATATGTATGGGTGCTCATGATAGGCCTGAGTAAGCTACACTGTAGAAATATGTTGATGGATTTCGATAGTCTGAATCTACTTCTGTAGATAAAAGCTTTCTTATATTTTTGACAGTAGATCAGTGATCATTCAGTTCAGTAGAGTTGTAGCATCTAGCTACTTGGTTTAGTATTATAAATGCAACAGTTTCATATCCGAAATATTACAAGCTTGTTCTAGCTTTAGATTATATAGGGTATATAATGTCGGATATTGTCTTTGGAGGCCGAGCTCCATGGAGCTCGGTTTTGAAAAATTTGAATTTTGTTGAATTTCATATTTTCTACATTTCAAAAAATTCTGAAAAAAAACACACATATATATGAAGGCCTAACACACACGTGTGTAAATTTTCAGGGCAAAATAAGTTGAAATGAGGGCTGTGCAAAAAAGACAAATCTGAGGCTTTTTAACACATGACACTATTCATCCTCCCGGACCAGGAATTTGTCTTTTTTGTATAGGTCACATTTCAACGTTTTTCATTCTGAAATTTTACACACATAGGCATAACATACTTGTTTACTTGCACAATTTTTTTCAGATTTTTTTGAAACCGAAAAGTTTGAATTTTGATTTGTTTTCAAAAAAAGGCCTCCATGGCTCCCGGGAGCCAAACGTCCGTTCTCATATAATGTTACATAAGAAAAACCCTTTTAACTCACAGTTCTATGTTTACTTACTGATAAGTGCCTCCTAACACCAGTGCTATGAACTGCATGATCTAGAGGGATATTTCCTGTGTTGCCCGTCAATTGCTCACCATTTCTGTCAGCTGAACTGTAATTCAATAGCGATGCAGGCGGCATTTTCACAAGAGGCTGTGTATAATAGTGAAGAGTGGTGATTGCAACTGCCCTCCAAATTCGCATCACTAGGAACGCTTCATTCTTTTTCGTTGAAGTGGGATTAGTTCTTCGGTCTGAACAAACTCTTGTCCTTGGTGGCGTGGGAAGTGAAATGCGCTTCAGATGTACCAATTGCACTCATGTACCATTTTCTCTTGGGGAATCCGTCTCAACATGTACAACACTAGATTGCAAGGGGTAAACAATATTTTTATCTAATGTTGTGCAAATTTGGAATAACTGTGTTGTGAATATTGAAGATAGCAACCGCTTGAATTCATGAATTATGTTGGCTGGTAGGAAGAAAACGTGAATATTCTGAAGATGCTTTTGGACTGGGACTATTCCCAAATTGTATGTGCCTCTTGGTCTAAACAATGAAGCCAAAATCAGCATACTGCCATATTCTTGCCGGCAAGGCAAGTTTGGAAGTTCCGAACAAATGATTTGAAACATGTTGGGTTCTTTCATGATCCAATTCTGAAGAAAAATCATGCAACTATGATGAGAATAAATGAACAGACACCTGAAGAACAATGGACGAAGCAATTAGCTTGCTCTCTTGAAAAAATGTTACAGTTTACAGGCAAAATAATGGTACAGTGAGACTTACTACCAAACTTCCCCAAGATAACAATGGAAAAGAAAAGAACTAAAAAAATGAACAGATGTGTGGTAAACCTATGTCGGAGGTTGTGAACCAAAGCTGTACACGGCCCCTATCTAGTTTTCTGTCTAATTTTACACCCAATATTACAACAACATCACCAAAGAAATTCTTGGTATCAAGATTTCTCGCTGCCAATGAAACACCTCGGATCTTCCCTTCATGATTGCCTACCGGAAAGCATCCCCCAGGTGAGTACAGGAAGAACCTGCATTCATGGATGGATTTCAAGGAGATGAGCATACACAAGAAGGTTCCATTCATGCTAACTAACTGCTGCACCACCATTTTACCTGTGATGTTCACCTCACAGGCGCATGTAACCTTCCCTGTGGCCTTTGAAGAGTTTCAGGTGCCTCTTGTTCTGGGAGCCACTCCTGGTCAGTTCACGCCGGGTTCGCCATGCCGACACATGAGAATACAGTGAAGGGAACAGAAAGCAAAGCAGCAGGAGCAGCAAGATCACGGCACATATCAGCATCACGTTGGCGAAACCGTCCAGATTTGCGGGGTTCTTGTTCTGTTCGGTCCATGGCACACCACCGACATTCATCCCAAAAACTGCGTAAAATAGCAGGCAAGGATATATCCAGGTGATCACCCATGAGCAGGAAACAACCTGATGAAGGGGAAGTTCACTACGATGACCAACATGGATAACTTACCTCCGGTTACAATGGAGAGAGGGAGGAAAACTATGGAGAGGAATGAAAGATAGTATAGGCTCTTGTTGATCTGCTCTGACTGCCAGCTGTCGAGGCTGGCCTGCAGCGTGGTCACTCTGTTTGTTATAAATCCAAGGTTTTCCTTGAGCCTCCTAAGGCGGCCGATCAAATCTTCGAGGGCGGCAATATCCTCGGTTGCAAACCAACTCTTGCTCGCGCATCTGTCCTTCACACGGGGGAAGACTTGTTCGCCGTGAGAAACCACCTGAAGGAACAGCATATTAGCATCAGGTCTCCAACTTTTATTTGGTATCATGGTATGGTAGGTCAGGAAACAGCAGATGATATTGATCTTGGGGTCACATGGACACTCAGTTAAATACATCACTGAAATACATCCCATTCAAGTCCTCCGTATATCTCTTCAGAAATTTGGGAGAGGGTTCAACAAATACCTGAAGTAGGCGCTGTAAATCAAGGTGCATTTTGGGGAATCTCCTGCCATCCAACAGAAGTTTCCTCATGAAGTGACCACCTGCAATCAACATACATAAGCATACCATGAAAAATCTCAAGAGACGATTTGCCAGGTGCTAGGTGAATACATTTGCCATCTGATACCTTGTAAATATATCCTTTGCATAATCAAACTAGACTATTACTAGACATAAACTAAAGTAATTCGATTAGATGATATCACCTTACAAACAAATTTGAGTACAAGTTTATCAGTAGTAATGAAGGCTTGCTTTATATTGCATTCCATTGACATTAACCTGTCTAGAACCCAAGATATTAATGAACAAAATTCCCCCAATAACTCGCAGATGGCGCAGAAAAGATCATGTTGGGCAAATATATACCGCCACTGCATTCATCGCATTTCAGAAAATAAGGTTGCTTGACAATTCACATTCTACCATCCATAAGCAAAACCTGTTAAGTTCTTAGCTTCCTCTTTTATCTTTATTCCAGCATCAGGGCATCTTCAATCTATCAGGGAATGGCCTCTAGATAGAAAAACACCATTTGAGAATCAGCTTAAGCACAAATGTGGAACCAAAACTGTGTTGCAAATCGAACAATCCACAATTAACCCAAGAAAATCAGCAAACTCATGTTGACCTTCCAGAAGTTCTCCCAGTTCGCCGTTCCAATGCACATCAACAATTTCAACAAATTTGACGCCCAACCCCCATTTCCTTGCCACCAAATTAAGCTTCCGGTTCAATTAACATTCTATGATGATGATTAATGCAACTCACGTTATTCATACAACAAGAATTTGTCATCACCAACCACATAGGCGTAGACATGAAGTTAGTATCAACTCCTAAAAGATTGCCTTTTTTTTTGCAGAGTCTTAAAAAGATGACTAGTAGAATAAGCACCGTATGCTTTGAGACTACCAGCCAAGAAAGCAACCTCCGTCACCCACCTTTGTCGATGTGCAGCTCGATGTTGTCGATCTCCATCTCGAGGCGCGTGACAATGTCGTGGACGTGGTCGACGTGCGTGCCGAGGACGTGCACGAGGAGGTTGGACACCGTCCGTGGCACCGGGTTGTCGGTGTGCGCGCCGTCCGCGTGGTTCATGGCGAGCAGCGACTCGAGCAGGCGCTCGTCGATGACGACGCCGCCCTCGACAGCGCGGCCGCCGCCGTGCCCCTCTTCGGCGAGCGAGGCGGCCACCCCGAGGGGCACCTCCGAGAGGAGCGACGCCTGCGTGGTCCCGAACGCGAGCCGCGGGACGGCGCCGACGGACACGGTGACTACGGAGCTCTCGGTGACGCGCGCGGCGAGGCGGATGGCGAAGGCGCTGCCGAGCGGCCCCGGCGCGCTGACGCGGAGCACGAGCACGCCGCCGCCGCCGTCGGCGACGCCGCCGCAGTGCGGGCCGTTCCCGACGAGCGCGAGGATCTCCTGGAGCGTGAGCGGCGGGCACAGGAGCTCGATCAGCGCCTGCGCGTGGTGGAGCGGCTTCGCGGCCGCGCCACCGGTGAGCAACCGCGGGAGCTCGACGTGATGCCACGTGAACGCCCCCGGCGCGGAGGAAGGCGACGTCTCCGCGGACGTAGGCAGGTCCCACGGCGCGTCCATATACCGCCCCTCGCCGTCGAACTCCAGCGCGTGCCGCGGCACAGCGCCGGACGCGAGCGGCTTGCCGACCACCGGGGACGGCGACGGGGGAGGCGGCCCGTCCCGCGGCCGCAGCATGTTACACCCCACCGCCTCCACGAGCGGCGAGGCCTCTCCGTTTCCGGCCGCGGCCGCCATTGGCATCGGCATTCGCGTGAGGCGCCGGGGAACAACAGCAGCGGGAACGGACCGGGCGGGAGGCGCGGCTGACCCGGCGGGGACTATATCATAGTTTCTCAGCTGTGCCGAGGTCCTAGTCGTAAATTGCGAAGCAGGGGACGTGGAGCACAGGGTCCTTCCTGTAAAAGAACCAGGGCCGTCCGGCGGGGGTTGTTAAGCTTAATCGGGGAGGTTGTTACCCGCCCGTAGTATGATAATAACAGCAATAATGAAGCTGGTAATCTTGGCATGAGGTTGACTATTTTTGGAATCTCTCTCTCTCTCTCTCTCTCTCTCTCTCTCTCT